>NC_088322.1:10281260-10584291 GCF_910592395.1 Lineus longissimus
TGATGCCGAAACACCTGATTTGTCAAAAGGAAAAGGAAAGTTTAAGATGCCTGGATTTAGCATTCCGAAACCTCACTGGAAGAAGGATATCGATGTAGATGCAGAGGTCAGGAAGTCTAGTTCATCATCATCATCATCATCATCAAGCGAGTCTGATGATGATTTGAAGGTAATCAAACCAGAAATGGACATCAGTTTGGAGTTTCAGAAACCATCCAGGAAATCTTCAAGTTCTTCATCTAGTTCTTCCTCAGATAGTGATTCTCGAAAGCCAAAGAAACAGTTGTTTGAAGTAACACCGGGAGCAGGGGTCGAGTTGCCATCACCAAATTCACAGCTGGAATTGGATATGCCTGGGGCGTATTTTGGTGTTGCACAGCCATCTGCCGGTATTGAGTTGAGTCCAAAGTTGAAAAAACCATCACAGAAGTCTTCAACTTCCTCATCAAGTTCCTCTGATACAGAATCTGGAAAGCCTCAGAAGCAATTGTTTGAAGTAACACCTGAGGCAGGGGCAGAGCTCCCATCACCAAAAACTGACTTGAAATTCGAAATGCCTGCTGGGAAAATTGATGTGGCAAAATCTCCACCCGGGATTGAACTGAGTCCTAAGAAGAAACCAAAAAGAAAGTCATTATCTTCATCTTCATCCTCTTCTAGCTCATCAGATAGTGAAGATGAGAAGGCCAAGAAAGAGCTATTAGCTGAAATAAACTCATCTAACATACCAGAAGTTGAATTCGAACTACCCATGGCCAATATAGTGCTGCCTAAGCCCACTCCTGGTGTTGAACTACATTTGAAAAAGCCTTCAAAATCTGATTCGTCATCTTCCTCAAGTTCCAGTTCATCATCCAGTTCCAGTTCAGATAGTGACGATGATAAGCCGAAGAAAGAATACTTTGCAACCGAGCCTAATGGGGGTGTTGATATCATGTCCCTTGAGATGCCGAGATACGAGGCCCCTGATATTTCGTTGAGTGCTAAAGCTCCGATTGAGGGGCAGCTGCATCGACGCTCAAGCACTAGCAGTGGTGCTAGCTCTCTTGGGTCACCCGATGGAGTTGTGGAAGGCAAGGAAGTGTACGCACCAGATGAGTTGGTGATCAAACCAGAAGCAGTCATTGACACTGAGGCTCCATTTAGTGTCAGCTTCGACTTGTCTGAGCCTAGCCTGCCCCTTAGTGGATATTTTTCAGCACCTGAATCATACTCTGTGAATGATATTTACGATGCTCTGGTGAGACAGAAAGGCTTCTTGGGAGGCCATGGAATGAAAGTTAACATAAAGAACAGCCCTACATTCTACTCGACTCCTGTCCTATCAAAGTTGTCTGAACGCAGAGGATCGACGTCATCAGTATCGTCAACATCATCGTCCTCGTCATCATCATCTTCATCTTCTTCTTCATCAAGTTCTTCTTCAAGCAGTCGTAAGAAGAAAAAAAAGAGGCCTTCAGTTCAGGCGTTTGAGAAGGTGGAGCTCCCAGGAGTTGGTGTAGATGGAGAGGTGCCCATCATTCAAGACTACAGAGATATGAAAGACAAGGGTGACTATGATGTCAACTTGGATTTTCCTGCCAACGATGTTGACAAAGAATTAGCATTACCAGTTGAAATAAGTCCTGAGGTTCCCCAGTTAAAGGAAGATGTCAATGCCAACATTGACACCCCGGAAAAAAAGAAACCGAAGCAGGGCTTCTTTTCCAAGTTGAAGTTGGGTTTCAAGAACTTAGGCAAGTCTGACAAGGAAAAAGATAAAGCGGACACAAAGTCGCCAGCTCTGAAGCCTAAAATCAAGAAACCTGGGTCCAACAGCTCTGATAGTGATAGTGATGGTGAAGCAAGAGTAAAAGCATCATTGCCTAAAGTTCAAGGCAGTGGAGATGTAGGTGTAGAAGAGGAGATAATAGCCCCGAGTGCCACCATGGAAGTTCATGCTTCAGCCCCCGGGTTGGTTACCAGTGGAAAGTGGGAAGCTAAGGACCACGAAGTTTCAGCATCACCTGGGGTGATGGGCAAGATGAAGTCTGGTTTGAAGAAGTTAGGGCGGCCACATAGTGGTTCCTTTGATGTTCCGCATGCTCATTTAAGTGCGGAGGTTAATGTAGACTTGAAGGGTTCAGACTCGAGCAGTGACTCTGATGAGGAGGGCCGTAAGAAGGGCAAGGAAACATGCAAACCATACAAGGAAGAAGGCCACTCAGATTCCAGTGACTCTGATGATGACAAAGTGCAGTTAAGGAAAACCTTGCATGCTTCAAACCAACCGAGATCTGTATCGATGTCTCCTGCTGCTACTCTTGATAGAGACAAGTCCAAGGATAAACGCAGCTCCAAGCCTCAGGGGCGTGAAAGAGCTGCAACCCTTCCTACGAACATACTCTATGGCGCTAAGACAAAGCTTGGGAAAGCAAAATCATTGGATACAGTCGACCACAAAAATCCTAAAGCAATGAGTTCTAAGTTTAAGTCTCCATTCAAGAAGATTGGAAAAAGATTGAGCGCATCTTACGATCTTCAGCACAGCTTTGATTCAGATGAGCCTGTGACGTTGCTTAGTTCTATACCTTTGCCATCAGGTTCGATAAAGTACGATGCACCTCCAACGCCTGGTCGACTGTCATCTTGGGAACCTGGTGAAACAGGCAAATTTGACAGGGAATACCCCTACTCGGATGAAGAGCAACCACCTCCTCGTGTCAATCGGAGAAATTTTAACCAGAATGCATCTCTCTCTGATAGTGAAGAATACTATATACCACAGAGGAGACCGTCTAATCTTGTCAGTTATGGGGATGAAGATACTGTGTCCATATCAGCGACGACCGGGCATTTTTTATCGTTTAGATCTCTAGGAAGTCTTCTGCAGGGTGTTGGTTCATTCCATCCTGCAGCAGACTATCTAGAGAGGAGTCACAATACAACGAAGAATACAGGCGACAGACCAAGGAAGAAGAGATTAAAAAAGCGGGCACGGAAATCAAGGAAGCGTGAGAAGCCCACAGAGGGATCCATCCAATGCCAAACACAGGATTTTCTACTGAGAGAGAATCCTGCAATGGCTGTGGATTCCCCAGTGGAGTTCTCAGAAGGTTCAGTACAGAAACAGCCACTCTCTCCAACCAGCATCAGGGGCAAACTGCATACCGGAGCAATTGTTTTACCCCCAGGAAAACTAGCTCATTATGAGAGTGGCTCTGATTCAGGATCCTTTGTGGATTCACCTGGTCAGTATGATGGTTCTGTTGATGGCTTCCCGAATCCCACAAATGGAAGTGATACGGACACTCTTACCGACATGCGTTCAATCTCGTCAGCATTTTCGTACGATGATTTCCTCTCTGTCAATCCCTGGGAAGACACACAGCGGTCACGCCTTCGTGTTAATCCTGGAGGCAATGTCACTTACTGCTTTCGATCAGATGCATCAGACTCGGGGCTCACAGGAGATGATGATGAAGACACCATTGTCCCTGATGTCACAGACGGCATGGAGAGTGATGAGGCTATCATCTTCTTTGATGAAGACACCGAATCCGTCCAAGGTTTGGACGAGCTTTCATTCATTGAGAAACACTGCAGGGAAGCAGATGAAATCTCCCTGACAAACTCGATTGATGATAACTTCTTTATGCACCAATACGGCTACAAACCGAAGGTCGGAGCGCCAAAGAGTATACAATCGCCTTATAAAGTTGTTTTCCCTGTCAAACACGAGGGAGATACTTTACTTTTCAAGTCAGGGCGGTTGTCATTTTTAACCGGTGATCGAGGGGAGTTGGGTTTCCATCCTATGAACCAACCACACACCTCTAAAGCGCCAGCTCTAGAGACTATTGAGGAAGCAAAGGAGAAGCCTCACAAGAGGAGGGGGATCAAGTTGGGGAAGCTGAAATTGAAAAAGAAAGATGCGAAGCCAAAGAAGAAGAAGGATGCTGCTGAGGAAACTCACGATACGTCATCACAGATTGTGCCGTATGACCCTGACCACGAGGTGGAGCCACTCGCTATATATCCTGAACACCCCATGCCGCTGCAGTATCCTGTCTTTGGAGTTCAGACAATTTATACGCCATATATGCTTGATGTGCGACATTTAGAGTCTGAGGGGAGATGCAGCATAACTGTCAGCTCAATCCCAGACTCGCATATCTCTTCAGACGATTCTCCTCTACCATCACCCCTGACCTCCATTGCACCATATTCTCACCCCTACTCAGGTTCCCCCGCTCCAATAGCCCTCCATACGAGGACTTGCGACACATTCTTAAACCCTTCAACCCTCGCCGACAACACAAGTGCTGAGGAAATGTGCTTTGTCGGGCCGAATGATACTGGCTTTGACGATAGCGCAAGTTCGCAGTCAGAACCCAATGTCCTTGGTAGAGACTTTGCCCTTTGCAGTCAATTAGACACTGACAATGACACTGACAGCTCAGATGAGTTCAAAATAGAGACTTGTACCGACCCCGACACTGGTTGTCAGACTGAAGCATCTGATAGTAGTATTCTAGAAGAGTGCCTGAACACGATGCAGAAATTCAAAAGAAAGGATTCAATGAAAAGGAATAGAAGAGTCATCCCTAAATTGAAGAAAAGTGAACCCGGACAGGAACTTCTCAATTATGTGGACTTTCCTGAATATGACGTTTTCAGTCTGATCGGTTCGCCGGTGTGTTTTCTGTGTACGCTAACCAATACAACGGTGCCAGAGCTGTGTAACGTGGCGTTCAGCATATCCATACCGCAGTCTCGTCCCGGGGCGTGTGTTCAGTGGCTGTTCGATGACAAAGTGCTCACAGAGGATGCTAAACACAAAATGTGCATGCATGATAATCGTCACGTTTTGATTGTGCGAAAAGTGACCCACCTGGATGACGGGCAGTACAAGTGCACCTGTGGTGACTGGGAAAAGTCGGCATATCTTCATGTTGTACGTATGACTAATCGAAACAGTTTCACCCTAAATAGAACTGAAGCTGTGGTACATCATCTGTAGGTGATGTATCACGGCCTTGGTTCATTTTAGGATGAATGATTCTGTAAACCTTTGGATGACAGCTGCCGTGGTCACTACATAATAAGGAACATAATAGTCGAACTTCTTTTTCAATTTAATTTTTTTAAAGTTTTCTATTTATTTATTTAATGCATGGAGCACTAATTTGCTCGAATGTCTTTTCTGCATGAACGTTGTCAAGTGTTATGTAGTGACCAACCTGTTCTGTTTAAGTTTAGTTATAGCTTCTTTGATTTGTTTGTGTGCCTTATAACAAAGATAGAGCTTTGCCAATGTTTGAAGTAATGCTTTGTTTTGAGATTAACCTTAGCATATATCCTGCTACCGTAATTAGTTTGCGATGATAAGCTTTTTAATTTTCATATTTTATGTTCTAGTTATGTTCTGACATATAATTTTACCAAAATAATTCATTAACATTATGATTAGAGCAATAACCTTATTTGCATGATAAAGGTTCACTCAGTTTGACAGACAAAAGGCCACATTATTCATTTCATGAAATTTCCCAACTTTAAGTTTCTCGCCTTCTCACCAGACTCTTCCATCGCTCTCATTACAGTTGCCGACTTCCTCTCACCCCTGAAAGACCAGCGGTGCATGGAGGGAGAAACTGCCACATTCAGGTGCGAGACTACCCACGCGGGTAAGAAGGTCACATGGCTCAAAGACGGCATTGAGATTAAACCCGACGAGCGCTTTGTCATCAAGGACACGGGCACTGAACACACACTGACGGTCAAGGACACTGTCTTGTACGACGACGCCACCTATACAGCGGTTCTGGGATCAAAACAAACTTCTGCAAAATTAGTTGTAGAAGGTAAGTGGAGTTGTTTCATTTCAAGTCAAGCTTGCCTGAAAAGCCTGTAAATACATGTACATTGTTTTGTGTATAATGTACCGTTTTTTGGGCAAGCCTGGGTTGAATCACTCTTAAAATACTGCGACCTGTTCTGGCAAAACCAGTTTCATCCCAGATGTAGCTACTTCATTTAATAATGGACATTTTCTGCTTTTAGAGGGTGGAAACATACATTTTGTCTTTCACCAGTTAACTGTAACAATATTTTAGACCCCAATTTTGTGTTTGGATAAATTAACTGGTTTTGCAGAGTGCGGATCACAGTCTCAGAATTCTTGAACAAAGTTCTTTCGTTAAGATTTTAAGTTACTGTTAATTATCCCTTCTTCAGTCGATTGGAGTTTTAATAAGCTTTACGGTATTGAAAGAGATAGGCCTAGGCAGACTGTAGGCATGGTAAACAATTTGCTGATCAAGGCTTATGTTGAAATTTTCGTTCAGCATCCCTGCTCTCATCTTTCGGAAGGAGGGCCACATTCTAAGGGGATGATTTGAAAAATTACAGGATCTGTAGTTAGCTCACCTCTTAGCAGAGGTGAGCTTATCCCATACCGTGGCGTCCGTCGTCCGTCGTCGTCGTCGTCGTCGTCGTCGTCGTCGTCGTCGTCGTCGTCCGTCGTCCGTTAGCAGGGCACGTTTCGTAACTGTTAGAGCTATTGAGTTGAAACTTGGTACACATGTACCCTTATGTAATGACACCTGGGAGACCAAGTTTCGGTCCGATTCGTTTCATGGTTTGGCCACCAGGGGGGCAAACGTTAAAAGTGAAAATATGCAATATCTCCCTTAATAGTAGTCGGGAAATTTTGAAAAAAATATGGTAGGTACTTCTAGCAAAGGTGCATCATATATCCTCCGGGTTTTTGATTTGACCTCCTTTTCAAGGTCACAGAGGTCAAATGGTGTAAATTAGCCGTTAGGATGTAACGATGGCACGTTTCTAAACTGCAATGACTATTGATACCAAATTTGGTACACATTTACCCCTTAGTCAGGTGATCTCAGGGACCAAAGTTTGGTCCAATATGATTCACCACTTGACCACCAGGGGGCAAAATCCAAAAACCTTAAAAATGTGATTATTCCTTAACTTCTTGCCCGATTGCCACCAATTTGATATCATGGGTACATCTAATTCTAACAACCATTCAATGTGTCACCCGGGTCTTCTTTGATTTGACCTACTTTTCAAGGTCACAGAGGTCGAATGTACTGTAAATTGGCCATTTTGGGGAAATTGTAATTGCTTGGACCTACATCAAACCTAACACTACATGACACAAGACCATGCTCTTTATCCATCTTTCCTCCACATGAGGTGAGCACAATGGCCCTGGCCATTACATTTTAACTTACCCCAGATGTTGACCCTCCTTCTACTTCAATACATTGGTTGTGTATTTTAAGGGGTAAGATTTCAGTCAATGATGCTCAATGATGAATTTATTTTCTTCAAATTCATAAAATGTTATCATGAGCAAGGCCTGGGTGTGAGCTAGCTTTGTTAAAAGCCAATACAGTAGGCCATGTATTGGGCTAGGCCTGAAATCTTTAACTGCATGGCAAGGGGCCAAACGACATAATAATGTTGGGGTGACAATTTTTTTTAGTTTTTGAGAGCAGGGTGCAATTTGATTGCTTGAGATTGAGTCAGCCGAATGTAATTGACTAGGTTTCAGGTTTGAAACACTTCTCATTGTGTGTTTGACGAATAGATTCAAATAATTCGGGTAATTAATAATCATAAGAGTGATTCTATTAATTAGGTCTACAAAACAGTATTTTCACTCCAAAGTAATTAGAATCAAAAATTTAAATTCTAATATTTCAATCTCCATGTTTTTGTTTAAAAAGGTGTTACAGGTACGACAGGAATAATAAGATTTTAGCAGTAGATTTTTATTACCCAGCAGTTTTATGTATTTTCTTTAAAATACCTAGCAAATTATACTTAAGTATTAACATTTCTACCATAGAATATACTTATAATACAATATATACAATTTATCATATCAGTATTTCAAGCATATAAGAACTCCTGTTGTGCAAACAGTTCAGATTTTATATATTCTTGCAATCATTTTATACTCAAATTGTTTACTGCAAAAATGAACTGAATATCAGTTCAAGCAATACTTGTAGATAAAAACATTCATTGCAGAAATTTATAAATTTTGATGCACAAGGACAGCTTAATCATGTTAATAGTAAAGAAGGCAATAAATAGCTGAATGTAGATGTTGTTTTGTATATATTTGGTGGAAGGGAACAAAATGCAATGTGAATTTATAACTTGTACATACCGGAGCATTTACATATATCAAATACTATAGTAGCATTATGTTTACATGAAGAAATGCAATAGTATTGAAGTATTATACATTGTATGAAACAATGCAAATTGTATGAAGATACACTGTTAATTGTATGAAAGCAATACAAATTGTATGAAAGAAATACAAATTGTATGAAACATACAAATTGTTTGAAATCAATCTACTCAAAATTATCAAAATATTATAAATCATTGGTACATTTGATAGTCCTAGATAGAATTTATTTAATGAATATGTATATATTTGGCAAAATGTTTTTTATCAAATATTCTGACTTGCAAGAAGGAATATAATAGTTGCTAAGACAATCGTGGAGATTTTTATGAGTTTGTTAGATATTATGATAAACAATGCAATTACTCATAGGATGTGGTATTGTACATTATGAATAGGAGAACCAGGTTGGTCCATATATTTAGGCCTTATTTAGTGTATACAGTCATTAAGAATGTTTACTTCTATATCAAAAAACATATCTACTTTGTCTTTGGTCTTGTGCTTTCATCACCGGAATTTGAAATAACAGAATAACTCAACATAAATCAAATAAATGTAGGCCCTTGATTCATTTGAAACCAAGGTGTTCAGAGAGATTTAAACAACATTCCACAGTTTTTAGTTGTGTACATATCAAATTGACGATATGCCATGATCTTTTATCTGTGCATATACATGTACATTGGTATATTTTTCGTATATTTTATATCAATGTCTATTCTGGTACTATATTTCACCTTGATTGAATCAAAAGACGAATAGAATCTATTTGGATAGTACTGTACTGCTCTTTCGACTGTATCATGGTGAAATGTATTAATCAGTTTTTTATCCGTCTTATTATTTGTTATTCTAACTGTGTACATTCCATGCATCTTGGCAATAATTATTAACACTCATTATCATATCATTGTTGTCTTCTTTACCAAGTAATCTATTTTACTTAATGATTATTTTGTGTGGTGTATTAACAGTCTGGCTCAATCTAAACGAACACAAATAAGCATGATGAGTACAAATTGAAAATGTTTCCCCATGTTAAATCAACTGGAACTTACCATTCACCATGGTAATATCAACTGAAATTTACCATTAGGCATGGTAACATCAACTTCAATTTACCATTCACCATGGTGAAATCAAATGGAATTTACCATTCAGCATGGTAATATCAAGTGGAATTTACCATTCACCATGGAAAATCAACTGGAATTTACCATTAGGCATGGTAACATCAACTTCAAGTTACCATTTACCATGGTAAAATCAAATGGAATTTACCATTTAGCATGGTAAAATCGAATGGAATTTACCATTCAGCAGGTTAAAATCAATTTAAATTAACCATTCACCGTGGTAAAATCAATTGGAGTTATATGGTGAATCATTTGGGCCAGCTGGGCCCTGTTTTTCAAAACAAATTTTGTCACTAACGTTGATGTTGACTTCTCCTATAGTTAAGCCCTCAGACTTGACAACAACATGAAACAAGTTAAGTAAGTTAATGCCAGTGTTAATAGTGACAAAACTTGTTTGAACAACCGGGCCAAGGATGGTTAAATCATTGAGGCATACTGTTCATCTAAACCTTCGCACACTAGTACTGTATACCAGTAATCGATGTTGTTGATTTCAGATCTAAGTAATCCACACATTAACTGCATGCAAGGTGTTCATTTCAATTTCTCACATTAGAATGACCTTTAACCCATGTGCATGATATCAGAATGGTTTGGCATGACATCTATCATGTCTATTTTCCTCTTGTGTAACATCCAAGTTTAACTTGAAACAAAAATTAAATTTTCAATCGAAATAAGGTAAAACAAAAAAACACACCCTTTTATCTGATTTTAATGTTCTTTTATCCGAAAACCTCACTTTTGAGTTTCTTCAATTAAATTTTTCAAATCATCTGTCCACGATTAAAGAAAGACATTTGAGCAACAACTATGCATGCAGTTGATTTGCCATTATTCCCACTCTTATTTGTAGCCAATCAAAAAGAGGAACACATCAATGTGGTTTTACGCGAGGTTCGCAACCCTCGACGCCATATCCTCGAATGTCAAGTTCTGATACCTGGTTGCGAGGTTACATGGTTCAGAGACGGAGATGAAATGGAGCCTGGGGACAAATATGAATACTGTCTGGTTGGCTTGAATCATCAGATGGTGATTCAGGAACCGCTGTCCGACGAACCGTTGCACGATTATACGTGTATAGTCACGACACCTGATGAAGAACGATTGAGTTACAGGTTCCAGTATCAGTTGAAACTGCGTGAGTTCAGCTGATAATGGATGCGACAACACAGATGCACAAGGACTGGCTGGTAGTCAGTGTAAATCTCAGCCTACATGAATAGAAAATACTCGAAGGATATCATTTGCATAGTGACAAGCCACAGTGGGAGAGAGACTAAAAGCTGTTTAGGAATCAAGAATAGAATGCCCTACCCATAGACTGATGATAAAGTAAATTCACAGTAGTCCAGTTTAAACCTTGTAATGTACACTTATATCAGGTTACAGACAAAAGTAAAAAGCTTTTGCACATTATCCAATATGCTTTGTCAGTCTTGCGCATGTGAATAATGCATGCACGATTTTATGACGTTGTCTGATATTAGAGACGCAATCGCAGTAAACACCGTAGACCAGTCAATATATCATAGGGAATCGCTTCAACATATCATTTTACAATAATGTAGGTGACGTGTAGTTGATTTTAGGAAAAATTAGTTCTTGCGCGCTAAAATTTAGCCACGTAAAAAGTTGGAGATTATAGTTTGAACTATGTTTGCAGCATGTCTAAAGTCATAGCATGTACCATGCAGTGATGGTGTGTGGTAGATTACTTCTGACAAGCACTGTTTTAGGCACCCCTAATACATAACCTAGTTTCACCGATTTAAGTCTGGTCGATTAATTATCACAAAACAGACACCAAGGCCAAGCTGAAACATGATGTTGGACAACTCGGCATGGACATTGTCTATCTAAACATTTTGAATGACATTGAACAACCATTTGAGTTTTTCGACTATTCAAAAATGGTCTTAGATTGGAGAAACTAGAGAATCTTCATATACCTCTCACTGGATCCACTTGGCAATAACGTCTTCTTTTCCCAGTTCTTGGGTTCGAGACTTTGCACTTCATAAGCTGCTAGTTGTTGATGAGTGGATCCAAAATATCATTGTAAACATTCCTTCTGTAAATAATCCTCCTAATTATCTCACCATAATTTTAAAAAGCAACATCTCCTGTTGAACACAATACAGTATTCTTGAAAATCATCATAGACATGACAGAAAGTGTTGTGAGTTGCAGGCAATGTTACTTTTGACATGAGCTGTATTCTGATGATACTAACCACATCCTCCTCATTCTCTGTTACATGTATTTCCTTGCATACCCCACCCTCACAAACTCATACCTTCAATTTTGTTGGTTCACCCTTACAGAGGAGCCAGTAGTTATCACCGTCCCGCTTACCGACCAACACTGCATAGAAAAAGACAATGTCACTTTCGAGTTCGAAGTTTCAAAACCCAATGTTCCCGTCACTTGGTACAAGGATGGTAAAGAGATAGTACCAGATGCACGCCACCAGGTGGTAGTGGATGGGAAGGTACATCGCTTGGTGCTGCGCGGTGCGGAGATTGACGATGAAGGGGATTATACTGCAAAGGTCAAGGATGTCGAGACGAGTGCCAAGTTATTTGTGGATGGTGAGTTCTGGGAGGAATCACCGATATGAATCTGAATCTGTTGAACATATTTGGATGGTTTTCCATCTCTTGGGATGGTTTTCCATCCCAATTTATGGTTTTCCATATGTTGAAATAGATTAGGGACATGGACTCTGTTGTCCTCTATGCAAAATCCTTAACAGTTAGATGTTGGAGCTAAAAAAGTGAAAGCAATGCATGTTGTTCCTATTGTCACTTATCACGTTGTTACCCTGACCAACCTCAGGCACAATTAAGTTTGATACATGTACATATTGTTCTTATATCTATGTTATTGCACGAACCAAAATCCATAGTTTTCCCCTGGTTTTTCAAGTTTTCTGTTAAAGTCTATCTTTTTGTTTCCCACAATTCATCCATGTGGTCAGTGGTGTGCAAAGAAGTTATATTGTTACAGTACCGTATCAATTCTTGTTAGTTCTGTACTACATAAAGCAGTTTTGTAAAAGTTTGTGGCAGTCATCAGCAAGTTCACAGTGATGTCCATTATATTTGTGGATTGTTGTAAATCTGTCTTCGTAATATATTTTGTATAAGAAACTGCAGGTTTTTGCTGTGGACATGATTTGCTGATGTCGGGTACTGTGCACACAGACAACTAAAAAGATGACAGACAGGGCAACAGGACATTTTGTACTATTGATTAGTAACTGTTGTCTCAAATTGATGACTGTTGCTGCAAACGTGAAGAAAAAGAAGATAGAAGAAATTGATGACTGACTTATTACTGTTTAGCATATGTTCAGCACTTGGAGTTGTAATTCTCCAGGGAGCATTTCTGCTCTTAGGTGATATGAGAGGTATTGCATTCGTTTTGGCCTAGAGACTCCATCGTTTGCCAAGATGACTGAAGGACGACTGTAGATGTTCTTTTAGTTGTCTCTGAGCATCCCAATTTAGAGCGCATGTAATCTGGTAACCTGTATTCATTGTAATTAGAGCCATTTGAGGTCACATTTTTTTGCTGTATTGACAATTTCAGAAGAGCCAATAGAAATCATGATACCATTGAAAGACAAACAGTGCTACGAACATGAGAATGTCACATTCGAGTGTACACTCTCGAAACCTGATGTCCCAGTGAAGTGGCAGAAAAACGGCAAGGATGTCTCTGCGGATTTCACCGTCAAGATGGACGGGAATAAACACTACTTGACAATCACCGATGCTCAGCTGGACCATGAGGCCGAGTATACGATTGTTGTGGGCCAACTTAAGAGCACGGGAAAGCTCAAAGTGCAGGGTATGTATGCATGGTTGACGTCTGCCTTGACGGCATCTCTTGCATGCGAGGAGAACCCCTAGGACACTGTTTAGTTTGTCACTTTTTAAGTGCCCTACAAACGGGCTCGCTCCGACCTGTGATAAATACATGTAAAAAAGTCCCTTGTTTGCAGCGTTAGTGATCACTGACCTGCTATCAATATCTAAGCCTGCCCAGTGATTATACCTGCATACAAGCAATCATTTTATCGTTCATTGCAGCAATGATTGTTCAGGCCGCAGTGACAAAAACGCTTGTTTGTGTGGCGTTTAGGCATGGCTGTTTTTCAAAACTACTTGAGGCCACAAAAGACGAATAAAGCTATAAAAATAACTTTCAATCCGCTCCTCTTTAAGAGAGGCATTTGCATCACCTCATCCCAATTCCCCTCTTGTATTCTCTTGCCTGTGGTGTCAAGCAATTTTGAAATAGTCTCTGTATGAGGACTACTGTGAGATCTATCAGGAGTGATCGCAACTGCTGAGAAGGCGGCACTTCTCATTGGAACAATAACTGGACCATTGTTCAGGGATTTATAGCTACAGAGTCCATGCCATTAAATAATATGATACAATAGAATCCTATGTTGGCCTGTACGGCAGCAACTCAGTCTTAGATCCATGTCACATTCCGGTGCTGCTTCCCAGCAGGGAACTACGACTCCTGTCAGGTCTCAGAGTAACTGGATTAAAAAACCCTTTTCTATTCTTTTAACCTGCATGGTCCGACCCACATCTTTCCACCCACCCACCCACCCACTGAATAATTTTAGATGTGTGCATGTACCCATATTTTTTGCTCTTGTTCATAGTTTATAATCGAATGTACTCTCCTGTTTATAATTTATTATCTCATGTACAATTCCACAACTTATTTACCATCCCATGTACCATGTTTATAACTGCATCACTCATTTACCATTGCATATACAATTTATATAAGACTGCACGACATATTTACCATTGCATGTACAATTTATTTGAGATGGCACCACATATTTACCAGAGTATATTTATTTGAATACAATGTTTTGAATAAAGCTATATCATAGTGCATGATCCTGCATTCTTGTTTATTCCTTGCACACCTCTTTTGTTTATCCCTTAGAATTTATCAACTGTAGATTTGTTAAAGTAAAGCTCCACTGTCTTAAATCAAGTCAAACTCGATCTATGCCACACTAACAGATGCATTAGGCAAGTAGTGAAGACCCTGCCAGTTTATGTAAGTCTCCTCCTTGTGGACATCATTTACAATTCATATGACAGGAAACTAGCAGGACTTCAGCGGAGCTTCAAGTCTTTCATTCCCCCATCCTGTAGTACTATTGCATGTTCAGATAATGACAAACCGGACTGCTATTCCAGTTATCAGTTATTCCAAAAAATGTTCACATTGAGTGAAAGACGCATGCCCCTGATCTTGTCTCCAGTCATTGGAAGTTGAAGCTGTGGGTTTAGGGGCCTGCTTTGGGTTTGAACCAGGACCAGAGACTGAGCCACGAGAAAACTGAGGCCTCTTTAAAAAGCAAGGTGGATATCTGATTGTCCTTACATGCTACCCTGACATGTTTTGACACATCTGATTGTGATGACCATGCTGACCTGATCTGGCGGATCTGGCAAACTGATCTGGTGGACAACCATATTTGTTTTCTCTGACATCAGAATAACCTTGTTTGTCGCCTCTTACTTCATCTTCTGGACAACCTTGACCAACCTGACCTCAAGAACAACCAAATTTGTCTCCTCTGATGTTGAAGACAATCGTGCTTGCCCAGTCTGACCTTGGAGACAACCATATTTGTCTCCACTCACCTTGAGGACAACCATATTTTTCTCTGTTGACATTGAAGACAACAATGCTTGTCTTCTCTAACCAAGGACAACCATGTTTGCAAACTCTAACTTCGAGGACAACCAAATCTGTCTCCTCTGACCTTGAGGACAACCATATTTGTCTCCTTTGACATTGAAGAGGACCTTGCTTGTCCTCTCGGAACCCAATGACGACCATATTTGTCTCCTCTGACATAGAAGACAACCATGCTTGTTCTCTCAGACCTCGAGGACAACCAGACTTCTCACCTCTGACATTAAAGACAACCATGCTGGTCCTCTCTGACCATAAGGAGGACTATGCTTTCCTCTCTGACCTTAAGGACAACCAGCCTTGTCCTTAAGGTCAGAGAGGACCATGTATTTCTCCTCTGACATCTAAAACATCCATGCTTGTCCCCTCTGACCTTACGAACAACCAAATTTGTTTCCTACGGCGTTATAGACAATCCTTGTACTCTCAGACCTCGAGGACTTGTTCTCAGAGACATTGAAGACAACAATATTTCTCTCTGACATTGAAGAATACCATGCTTGTCCTCTCTGACCTTAATGACAACCACGCTTCCCTATCTGACCATGAGGACAACCATATTTGTCTTTGACATTGAAGACAACAAGGCTTGACTCCTCTGAGCTTAAGGACATGCTTATCCTCTCCAAACTTGAGGACAACCAGGTTTGTCTCCTCTAACCCTGAGAACAACCATGCTTGTTATGTTAGATCCTGAGAACAATTAAGTATACCCAATCGGACCTTGAGGACAACACTGCTTCTGATCTTGATTAGAACCATGATTGCCCTCTCTGACCTTGGGGACATCAATAAGACCTCTCTGAGAATTGGCCAACTCTGACCTCAATGATGACCTGGCTTGACATCTCTGACTTTAAGCGAGACCTCTGATGTTGAGGTCAACAATGCATGCCATCTAAAATAAAGGACAACTGCGATGCCCGTCTCTCTCACCTTCAAATCATTCTCAACCTGCAGAAGTGGATGCTCAGTTCACCATCCCCCTATCCGACAAGACTGTCAAGGAGGAGGAATACGTAGAATTCACCGCCGAGCTCACCAAACCCAATGTCAAGGTCAAATGGGAGAAAAATGGCATCACGCTGAAACCTGGAGCAGATGACAGGATCAAGATGACATCGGAAGGCACAACCTACAAGCTGTGCATCAGTAAGAGCATGCTTGATGATGAGGCAAAGTACACTATTGTGTTGCCTAGCGACAAGAAGAGTAGTGCCACTCTTACAGTAGAAGGTAAGAATTTCATTTTAAATGTATCAGATTCTACAGGATGCGCCAAAATCTGGTGACAAAATATTGTTACATGTAATGTTAAAGTGGAGTCTTTTTTTAATTTCATCTGTGGTTCATTCTATCCATTTCAGCACCATTGAACAATCCATTTTGTTTTTAAAAATCGCTGGCCCAGTGCTCAGCCAGTGCCACACCCATCCTATATGGTTTCATCAAGCTTCCACTTTCCAATGCATGAGCAGCTGTGGTTGGACACTAAAGGGTGGAAAACATGCTATATTAGATGACATGCTGACATTTGGGGTGTCAAATTTCCGATTAAATTGAGATTAAAATTTTATTGTCTTCTTTTTTCCCCAAACAGAGGTACCCATAGTTTTAGTCAAACCTCTCGAAGACAAGACCGTCCGTGAACACGACACCCTCGCTTTCGTTTGTGAGGTTTCCAAGCCGAAGGTCAATATCAAATGGTTCCGTCACGACCGCGAACTACTTCACGATGACAAGTTTGATATGGTTTCGGAGGGTGTCTCTCACAGTCTGACGGTGAAAGACGCTTTGAGAATCGACGAAGGAGAATATACAATTGTGATTGAGGGATCACTGAGGTCAACTGGAAAGCTCAAAGTTGAAGGCAAGTGCCGAGTTTTCATTACTTTTGAAAGATATATCTCATCTTTAATACCTATAAATGCCGGGCAAATGACCTCATCACACACACCAGGAAAAGACTCAATCTTAGACGTAAAATTTGCATACCTGACCATGGGGTGCACTTTGTAATTGGCATAATAATGGCTGTATTGACGTGTGGTGACTTGACGTCCACCAAGACGTTATCTACACATTGCGTACTTTGTAGGTGACATCATAAGGGTCAAGTACGGATGCTCGAATGACGACCAGTAAAAATGGGTGCCCGAATGACTTCGCTGCCCAGCTTTTATTGTTGATAGTATCATTATAATGGCTAAACCTATAAGGTCTAACAAATTGAGGTCCATTTGATATGACATCAAAGGATGGTTGTTTTTTGCTTTAAGGTTTCTGATGAAAGTTATTTCCTTAATTATAATAAATGTGAATCTCTTTTGCAGCTGTTCCTGGTGCACCAAAAGCCCCTATCATCTCGGAAATTTTCAAGGAATCTTGCGTTGTTGCTTGGCAACCACCGGAGGACGATGGCGGCTGTCCACCGATCACTGGCTACCATCTTGAGCGTCGCGTCGTCGGCGGTCCAAGATGGCTGAAACTGAACAAGGAACGTACTCCCGACCTGACGTACAAGGTCACAGATCTTAGCGAGGGGTTGGAATACGAGTTCCGTGTCAGTGCCGAGAATAAGATAGGAGTAGGAGAACCTAGTCCCCCGTCCAAACCATTTACCGCCAAGGACCCATGGAGTGAGTGAAACCTAAATATGACACTATTACTAGCTTGCATCACTGGCACACGGTTTTTGCGCACACATCCAACTAAATCAGGGGCAACAGTTGAAGCAATCAAAGATTATGAGTATTGCTGTGCATTGAAAGAAATATTTGACCTTTAAAAGAGAGCGTTGTTGACCCGGAGCACCTTTTGTAGCAACCTTCACTTCACTCAGCAATGTAGCACACTAGACTACACGCTTTGACAGATTGGAATGCAAGATTACATTTCAAGCTTAGGGATTTTAACCGTAAAAAGATGATGTTGGTAGATACCGAACTGATGGTTCCTATTTGGCTTTTTTTTCAGGACTCCTACTGGTTGTACTTTTCCTTTGTTTACCCATTTCTTTTCTCATTTTTCATGGCCTATGCTTACTGAGGGAAAAACAATGAGCATCAGTGTTAAAACTCAGGCTGTGACTTTTCGATAATTTAAGTCATGCGTATTGAATATTTTTCCACATCTTGTTTTTCGACCTGTTCTGCCAGACGATGGGCACTGCGGAATGGGTAAACAGAAAAAAAGATAGATACATATAGTGTGGATTCATGCAGAAAAGAATAAAATGATATAAAAAGTAAATAAAAAGTTTTCCGTACAAAGTATGGGTTTAAAAAAAAGAATAAAAAATTTCCCGTACAAAAAGGAAAAAATGTTTCCAAACAAGGTATGGATTCATACAAAAAGAATAAAATGTTTCCTATACAAGGTATGGATTCATACAAAAAAGAATAGAAATGTTTCTCATACAAGGTATGGGTTCATCAAAAAAAAAAGTGAGAACAAATTGAAAAATTGATTAGAATTGGTACTTTCAAAGTACTAAAATTATTCAGCTAATGAGCTAATTATGCTTACTAATCACTTTTCACGAAGTTTTTTGAAGAAAAGCTAAAGTTTAGGCAATGTCATTTTAATGACTTGTATTATGTGTCCACAGCTTAGAAGGCTGCTGCAAAAATGGTAAAAAAACTTGGGGAGACAAAAAGTAGGATCTGTGAGGGGTAGGTCATGGGAACAGTTGAAAGGTGATAGTGATAGAGAAATTGACTGAATTTTTTTTAAATCTCTGTCTTACATATATGTGTGCCCATCTTTTATTTATGCATGAGGCCTTAGATAAAGGTCAACCTTTCAGTTTGACGAAAAGTACAGGTGTCGATAGAACTTTTAAATTTTCCAGTTTTATTTTTTCACGTCTTGCAACTCCCTACATGTCTTTCATCTGACTTTACTTATATTTTAGGGTGTTTTGTGTCAATTTCATGTAAATACACTTGAATGAACTTAGTAGTTTTATTCAGTTCTCTGATTTATAGTCTAGTGGTATACTAAAGAAAATTGGAGTGACGTATCGAAAAGAACGTAACATTTCATTCAGCCGTAGAAAATATTGAGTGATTCAATTTGTATTGTTGGAAAATGATGATAGAAGCCTTTATTGTGACTATTCGTACATGGTTTGGTGAAATTGGCCAAAGCTTGAGATGATGAGAACAACACCCTGTGCTGCAGTAATCCAAAGAATGCTTCAGAACTGAAAATTGGAGTGACATATCGAAAAGAACGTAACATTTCATTCAGCCGTAGAAAATATTGCGTGATTCAATTCGTATTGTTGGAAAATGATGATAGAAGCCTTTATTGTGACTATTCGTACATGGTTTGGTGAAATTGGCCAAAGCTTGAGATGATGAGAACAACACCCTGTGCTGCAGTAATCCAAAGAATGCTTCAGAACTGAAAATGGCCAATAACATATGACTGTTGGATAAACCTTTTGAAAAATAAGGCTGCATATATTTCAATTCTATCAAAAGATGAGGTAATAGCTGACGGCATTGTAGAACACAATAGACACAGGCCACTCACGACGTCTGGTGGAATTCGATCAGATGTCACCAGCCACATGGTTCTGTTGCATTTCTTGACACTGTTAGCCATTACATAATGCAAATCATCTCTTTCACCCATCATCCTCACCTTTTGCCCACATCATCATCTCTCATCTCAAATCACCATTCATCCTCTCGTCGTTTCAGACCTCCCCGGCCGACCTGGTATTCCCGCTTTCAGTCGGGTCACCGACGACTCTATCCATCTCAACTGGACCCCACCAGAAGATGACGGCGGCACACCAATATTCAACTACGTCATTGAATACCGCCTCAAAGACGCTCCAACGTGGACCCGGGCCAACAAGGATAAGGTACCAGAGTTAGAGTACACGGTGCCTGGCCTCAAGACCGATAAGTTATATGAGTTTAGGATCCGTGCCGAGAATAAGGTCGGTGTTGGTGAGCCGTCGCAGTCGACCGAGGCCATCAAGATCAAAGCACCTCTTGGTAAGTGTTGACTTGCGACAAGTCATTTAAGTCTTTAGAAGTGAATATGAATAAAACTGTGATGACTGTGCACATTGATGTTTGGCTTAAGTTTCAGGCCTTTACTTCATTTCACATAAAAAATGAATTGTCAAAAACCAAACTTGCATGATTTTGATTAGATTCATGATGAGAATTGCACAGAATGCTCATGTCTGATGATTTCTTTTCCAGTTGGTGAACCGCCTGTGATCACACTTAACATTGAAGATGTGACTGTCGTCATGCCCGAGACCGCCACGTTGAACTGTGACATTGAGCCTGGCAAACCAGCAGCTGAAGTCAAATGGTAGGTTGACGAGATAATTTTTTCTCCAGGAGGCAGAAATTTGTGAGATCATGAAATGTTAAATTGTTATTTTAGGGGTGGGATGACTTGCTTCCTTGATAGCTGGATAATTCCTTCCATTTGATTGTAAACCTCTCCCTTTTCTTTCTTCAGGTACAAGGGTGACCAGCTTGTGAAGAAAGGAAACAAGTACGACATCGTACACGAGGGAAAGGGATCCCAGCTGAAGATTAAAAAAACAGAGCTCTCCGATGGAGGACGGTATACCTGCAAGGCTACAAACGTCATTGCCTCGGTGGAGACATCAGGCAATGTCACAATTCACAGTAAGTATGCTTGGACAAATATACTCGGTTTATCTTGCTTTTCTTTTGTTGAAAATCATTTGGTCACAACATGTTTTCCTGTTTTCTCCATCAAACTAATCACATGTGGAATTTTTTCCAGAAAAGCCAACTATCACGTACGAGGATGCCCTGAAGAAGACACAGTCGCTGAAGGTCAACACCATGCTCAAGATTCACGTCGAAGTCGACGGCATCCCGCAACCGACTACATCCTGGTTCCACAATGATCAGCCAATCACCGAGTCCAAGACGCACCAGTTGGAATTCACCGATCATTCTACTACACTGACAGTTAAAAATGTCACTCGGGATGACAGCGGTCTGTATATGGTGATTGCTGAAAACGTTGCCGGAAAAGCGCAAGCTGACTTTGAATGCATCGTCAGAGACAAGCCATCTCCACCACAGAACTTGGAAGTTACCGACATCCAACGGGACTCTGTGGCAGTCAAATGGGACGTCCCCAAAGACGACGGCGGTGCACCAATCACCGGGTATATTGTCGAGCGCCGTGACATTAAGAAATCGACTTGGATTGAGGCGGTTAAAACCGATGCGAAGACTTTGAAAAGCAAGATTGAGAAGTTGATTGAGGGTAACCAGTATCTGGTACGAGTTTCAGCGGTGAATGAGATCGGGACTAGTAACCCAGTTGAGCTCAAGGAACCAGTGACCTGCAAGAGCCCCTATGGTAAGATCTAACGTTATAATATATCACTAAGTTTGATTGATTATTCCTCTATGTTTTAAAGATTCATCTTTAAAATATGGTAAGTGTTTGTCTGGAATTGAATACAACTGGGAACTTAAACCGCAATCTGTGAGATAAGGCGTGAGCTGTTTTCCCTGATGAGACCCCATAAGGTTAAGAATTGTCATCACCTACTAGTACTACGACAGTTTGTAGGAAAGTTCTTTTCATATCAGCAGTTTCTGATGGTACCATTTGTTTCACAAGTGATTTTATTTTGAGTGCAAATCTAATCCAGCTCACAGCCAAGTGATTTCATTTCTTTCAACTGTTTTGGCTGTCTTTTCAGATGTTCCTGGCCCACCGATTAACGTCCAAGCCACCGACGTCTCAAAAACTCAGATCACCCTAACGTGGGAACCACCGACCTACGACGGTGGCCTCCCTATCAAGGGATACAATGTAGAGAGATGCCAAGTTGGCAGCACTCGCTGGATCAAGCTTAACAAAGACCTCGTCCCTGAGTTGACATACACAGTGTCTGACGTGACGGAGAACCAGGAATACCAATTTAGGATCTCGGCTGAGAATGATGAGGGTGTCGGACCTCCGTCTGACGTCTGTGGACCTATCAAGGCCAAGAATCCATTCGGTAAGTTTGATAAAATTTGCCAGATGGATACATGCCTTGCTAATTCTTGGCAGTGATCTTCTGGGCAAGCTCTATGCGTGCTATTTTGGAAGTGGGTTCTTCTCATGACAGGTAGTGAATCTTGGACACTTTTTAAAGATTTTGACTATAAATGTGGTGATACGAGATATCTTTATTGAATAAGGGAGATATTGCATAAGTTGAGATGGCCATTCGATTCACTTTCAGACCCACCAGGCAAACCTGGGAAGCCGGTCGTTGAAGACCTCACAGAGGAAACTGCCATGTTGAGGTGGACGCCCCCAGAAGATGATGGTGGTGCCCCCATCACTAACTATATCGTCGAGATGAAGCATCCTGGAGATAAAAAATGGACTGTCGTTGACACCAAGGTTCCGTCAGTTGAATACCTTGTGAAAGGACTGACTCCAGAGACAGAGTATATCTTCCGTGTGACTGCTGAGAATAAAGCTGGACAGGGACCACCATCCGACCCATCTGATTTGGCTAAATATGGTAAGCCCTTCCCCTCTATAAAACTTAACTCTTTCTACCAGCAATCTATTGAAATTCTTTAGTATTTTTGGGAGGATATTAAAACCCCTATGATAATACTACTATGTATGGTACATGTAGGCTAAGGGACCAACTTTGTACTCAATAACAGCACCATGATAGCTTAGCTACATATGAAAGTGATTACTTCGTTCAGCTGCTTCTCCTCATGGTTATTTGTGAGACAGTAGTGACTAAACTAACTTATTTTCATCCAGAAATCCCCATCAAGATTATTCGTCCACTGACTGACCAAGAAGTCAGTGCGCTGCCCGCGCAGAGAACATTCGAATGCGAAATCAACAAATCGAACTTGAACGTCCAGTGGTTCAGGAACGGCAAACCTTTGACTCCTGGCAAGAAATACAAGATGGAGGCTGTTGGTAACGTCTACCGTCTGGCAATCAATGACATCACGGCAGAAGATGATGCTGATTATACGATCAAGGTTGTTGATAAGAATATCGAGTCAACTGCTGCCCTCTTCGTTAAAGGTAATTTTGCCTTATTTTTTCAAACTAGTAATACATGTATTTCCAAGGTGGGATTTCAAAGGGGTTGTCAGAATTACGCTGTTGATAGAGTTGGTATTTGAAATTGATAAAGGTGATAAAGGAAATTTTGTTCTCTGTTCTCATGATCTGTAGCCTCTGAGGATTTGGGTTTGATTCCAATTCAAACAGCTCCTCATATGATACAGAGCGGTAGGTGACTCAGACAGGGTGCGTTTTCCTGGGAGGGTCTGGTTATCTCTCACATAACACGAGAAATTTCAGTTGTGTAGTAAAAAACAGGTTTATGTGATAAAGAGAGTGTCTTTCACTTTGATACTTCAATTTTATTATATGCCTATTGTACAGAAAATGAATTTCCCTTGGTTTAATTATGCCACAGCAGCAGTATGTACATGCATCCCATTCTATTGCAGTTCCACCAAAGTTCTTGCTAGACAAGAACTTCAAAGACACAATTACACTTCATGCGGGCAAATCACAGATTGTGGAGATTCCATTTGAAGGCAGCCCGATGCCAGAGGTCAAATGGATGTTCAACGATGGTGCATTCACTGATGAGAAACGCATCAAGGCGGAGACGATCCCTGGAATGACGGCCTTGACCCTTGGCAAGGTCACTCGTCCCGATGCCGGAGAATACCATCTCACCATCAAGAACGACTTCGGAAGTACAAATGTGGTGGTAACGTTGATTGTCTTAGGTAAGTTGGTCAGTCTGTTACAGACTGGAACTCTCATCTGCTGGAAACCAGTGCCTGAAATCAGAAGAAGTTTTAGTTAGTGGGAAGCTATTGTCAACTCCACACAGTTGTATACATCTTTGTACTTCAACAAAAACTCTCATTCCAAAAAAATGTGGACCACCATTATTATTTTACAGAAAAGTATAATAGTTCTTATAATTTTTGCAGACAAGCCGACTCCACCCAGGAACCTTGAAGTTGACGAGGTCACGCCCGAATCAGCCCACATCAAATATGACATCCCAGAGGACGATGGCGGGTCTCCTATCACAGGCTACATCATCGAGAAACGCGACATCAAGAAGTCTGCTTACTCAGCCGTTACTACCACCAACGAATTGGAGGCCATCATCCCTAAGCTTGTCGCAAAGAACCAATATGTGTTCCGTGTGGCTGCGAAGAATGATGTTGGGACCAGTGACTTTGTTGAGAGCAAGACCATCACGGCCAAGTGGTCATTTGGTAAGAAATTCAACCTTTAATTCAACCGATCACTTGACAATGCTGAACATTGTTAAAAGTGATTGTCAGTACAATCCACAAAGCTCACTTTGCTGTAAAAGTTTGATGCTTTCCCAAATTTTGGTTATTTTGAAAAATAACGGATAAAAAATTGCAATTTTTTTCAGACGTTCCTGGGGCTCCCGATGCACCAACCATCACAGACATCTTCAAGACATCAGCCGTTTGCAACTACAAACCACCAGAGAGTGACGGAGGCTCCCCCATCATCGGTTACCACATTGAGCGCCGTTTGACATCCAGTACCCGCTGGGGCAAAATCAACAAGGATATCGTCCCTGACTTGACCTTCAAGGATGATGACCTCAAGGAGGGAATGGAGTATGAGTACCGGGTTGCTGCTGAGAACAAGGCAGGAGTTGGACCATTCAGTCCGCCTTCCAAACCATTCAAGGCAAAGGATCCATGGGGTATGTTCATTATTGATCAGAATTTTCCAAAGCAGGAATAGCTCCATAGCTTCGGTGGTGCGCCTGTTGACTACTGTGTCAACAGACACAACACCAACCCAAAATTGCTTTCACTCCTTGAAATACATGTTCTGATGACAATTCTTTTCATTTTAGACTTACCCGGCCCACCTGGTATCCCACAATTCAGCGAGATCACAGACACATCAATCAGGTTGACCTGGACCCCACCGGAGGACGACGGTGGAACCCCCATCACAAACTACGTCATAGAGTACAAACTCAAGGATGGGAAAGCGTGGACCATCGGTAACGACGACAAAGTCACGGATACAACATTCATCGTGAAACGCTTGAAAACTGACTCTGAATACGTGTTCAGGGTTAGTGCAGTGAACAAGGTTGGACAAGGACCACCCTCACAGAATACGCCTGCTCAGTTGATCAAGGCTCCACTAGGTGAGTTTCTCAATGTAACAGTCAAGCTAATTATGTTTTAAGAAAGGTCGGATATACCATATGCAATTAAACAAGCAGTTTTATTTAAGCTAGAAAATATCTGTTTGCTGTTTTGCGGCATAGTTTCAATACCGGTTCAACCTTTCAGTTGGTGAAGCCCCGAAGGTCAGCCTGGGCATGGAGGACGTGACCGTCGTCTCCCCAACAGAGGCAATCCTCAATTGTGACATGGAGCCAGGCACACCTCAGGCAGAGATCCACTGGTACAAGAACGGCTCTCAGATCACCCCGAGCGACAAGTACGAAATGACCCACAAGGACAAAATGGTGGAGCTGAAGATCAAGAAGTCCGAACCAAAGGACGCTGCAACGTATAAATGCGAGGCGTCCAATATTATTGGTACTGTTGACACGTCTGCTAAGGTCACTGTACATGGTAAGTTGAACATAAACATCTGCCTCTTTTTTGTAACAGATATTTGCTTCTTCATTACAACAGCTTCTTGTCATGGAGATTTGTTACCGGGAAGAAATAGGTCAAGTTATGTGGGTTGTGACTAGCATTTACTTGGTCCGTTCATTGCTCTAGTGCTGTGGTCAATGTGAGTATGAACAAAAAACTGATTTTGTTGTAACTTTCTCTTCATCTACTCTTGAGACATTGCTTCAAGAATTCGAAGTCATAGAGTTGTGAGAAATCAGTATGACCAAAACTGATTTTGTTGAAAATTTCTCTTCACCTACTCTTGAGACATTGCTTCACGAATTTGAAGTCATAGAGCTGTGAGAAATCAGTATGACCAACACTGATTTTGTTGAAAATTTCTCTTCACCTACTCTTGAGACATTGCTTCACGAATTCGAAGTCATAGAGTTGTGAGAAATCAGTATGACCAACACTGATTTTGTTGTAACTTTCTCTTGACCTACTCTTGAGACATTGCTTCAAGAATTCGAAGTCATAGAGCTGTGAGAAATCAGTATGACCAAAACTGATTTTGTTGAAAATTTCTCTTCACCTACTCTTGAGACATTGCTTCACGAATTCGAAGTCATAGAGTTGTGAGAAATCAGTATGACCAACACTGATTTTGTTGTAACTTTCTCTTCACCTACTCTTGAGACATTGCTTCAAGAATTCGAAGTCATCGAGTTGTGAGAAATCAGTATGACCAACACTGATTTTGTTGTAACTTTCTCTTCACCTACTCTTGAGACATTGCTTCAAGAATTCGAAGTCATAGAGCTGTGAGAAATCAGTATGACCAACACTGATTTTGTTGAAAATTTCTCTTCACCTACTCTTGAGACATTGCTTCAAGAATTCGAAGTCATAGAGTTGTGAGAAATCTTTGGCAGATTACTATTATCATAAGTCTGAGCTAACTTTGGTAATTTTTCCGTCTTTCCAGTCAAACCAACAATCAACTACGAGGCCAAGTTCAAGGAGGCACAGACCCTGAATGCTGGTACTACCCTGATCATCCCCGTCAAGGTTGACGGTCTCCCCGTACCGACGACAACTTGGTTCATGGGCGAGGCTCCCCTCAAGAACACCGACCGGATGAAGATAGACGTCAGCGAGACTACGACTTGTATCACCCTGAAGACGGTGACGAGGAAGGATGCTGGCTTGTATGTCGTGTCGGCTGAGAATATTGTCGGGACAGCGAATGCTCAATTTGAGCTGATCGTTAAAGGTACGTTTGGTTCCTTATTTTCTGGCTATTGACTTTTGATGATTTAGATTTCGAAAAAAACACAACATTTTAAAGACATATTTTGCAAGTTATGGCAGTTCTGAGAAGTTAGGACACATAACAACATCCAGTCAATAACTTTTTCTTTTCCAGACAAACCATCCCCACCACAAGACCTAACTGTCGCAGATGTCCAAAAAGAATCCATCACAGTCAACTGGAAAGTTCCAGCAGACGATGGTGGCTCCCCGATCACTGGATACATAATCGAGAAGCGTGATGCCAAGAAAAACACCTGGTCTAAGGCGGGAAAAGTTGACGCTAAAACCTTGACCTTCGACGTGACGAAACTGATCACAGGCAATGAGTACTTCTTCCGGGTGACTGCTGAGAATGCTATTGGTGTGAGCGAGCCAGTGGAATTGACTGAGCCTGTCATGGCTAAGAGTCCATTTGGTGAGTTGGACTGAATTGCTCAGTAAATAGTTCTATCGTTTACCTCAAACTCAAACCAGTCCTGTTTTCTGACAGAACATTTTCAAAATCAATCAGCCTTCTGTTTCCATTTTAATCACTGTTTTGACAGTTTGGTTTTGTTTTCAGAAAAGTTGTTTGTGATTCTATCACTTGATTCTAAAAATAACAGAAACTCCATTTCATCTAATCTCCTTTTATCCCACTGTGATTCTTATAAAATCAGCACTGTTTTTTCTTCTCAAAAATATTGTTAAAATTGTTGTTTCAGATGTTCCAACTGCACCAATCAACCTACACCTGACTGACATCAGCAAGACCCAGATTTCGCTTGCCTGGGAACCACCAGAGAAAGATGGCGGCACTCCAATCATCGGCTACATCATCGAGCGCAAGCAGACTACCAGTACCCGTTGGGTGACGCTGAACAAGGAACCAGTTCCTGAATTGGCCTTCGATGTCGCAGACGTGACTGAGAATCAGGAGTATGAGTTCCGTGTCTCGGCTGTGAATGCCGAGGGACAGGGACCACCATGTGATACAATTGGACCAATCAAAGCTAAGAACCCTTATGGTCAGTACTGAATTTTGCTTGCCTTTTAAAACATTTTCACGTAAATATAATCAATGTTTTTGCTTTCTTATCGAAAGGTGATCATTCCAAAGTAAACACCACGAGAAACTTTTAGAAATTCTACACATTACCATGAAATATGTTTGATATGATTGCCTAAACTTCTTTCAGATGTGCCCGGCCAACCTGGCAAGCCGGTCGTAGAGAACATCACGGCCGATTCCGCCACCCTCCGATGGAAACCACCTCAAGATGATTGGGGCAGCCCCATCACGAACTACACCGTTGAGATGAAGCAGCCTAACGAGACAACATGGTCGACGGTCAGCGCTGATCTAACCGTGGCGATGCCAGAGTTTACTGTCAACGGTCTGAAGCCGGAGACGGATTATATCTTCAGGGTGACCGCAGAGAATAAGGCAGGAAAAGGGAAGCCGTCGGAGCCATCCGATGTGGCCAAGTATGGTAGGTTATGGTTTCCTCTTGTCTGTTCAGTTTAAATTTGCCCAAGAAAATTGAGCTGAAATGGCATTCTATAAAGGCTTTGCAAAGTAAACAAACTGGAAGTGTTCAAAACATCCAGCTATATCTATATCCATCACTAAATTTTCTTCTTCCTGTCCTTTCTTTCAGTGATCCCAGTCAAGATCATTCGACCACTACAAGACATCAACATCAAGCAACTCCCAAGCAAAGCCACCTTCGAGTGTGAGCTCAACAAAGCTGGCGTTGACGTTACATGGTTGAAAAATGGCAAGCCAATCTCAGACAAGCGGTACCGTATCGAGAATGTGGACTGCGTGTATCGCCTGCTCCTCGATGATGTCACAGATGAGGACGATGGTGACTATACCATCGCTGTCACGGCAGACCTCAAGTCAGAGGCTGGACTCATGATTGAAGGTAAGGGAACTCAACATTCTGCTAGTTGTTCAATGCACTTTACAGCTCATCATTTGATAAGACGATGGTAAAGAAAAACTCTTTTCCTCACTGTTTTCTTTTGTGACTTTCAGTTCCTCCAGTTTTGAAACTTGACAAAGATTTCAAGGACACCATTATAATGAAAGCCAACACCTCAAAGATCGTGCAGATCCCCTTCGCGGCAAGTCCGGTTCCTGAGGTCAACTGGTCGTTCAATGATGGGAAATTCTCTGATGTTAAACGCATCACGATTGAGACTATCCGCGGTATGACAGCCCTGACAATCAGTCGTGCCGAGAGGAAGGACGCCGGAGACTACCAAGTGACGATTGAGAATAAGTTCGATACCTTGACTCATACTATCAAGGTCATCGTCTTGGACAAACCCTCGCCACCACGTAACTTGAAGGTACCCGAGGTCACGCCAGAATCTGCTAGATTGACCTGGGACGTACCCGAAGACGACGGTGGATCACCAATCACTGGCTACATCGTTGAGAAGCGTGATATCAACCGCCAGTCCTGGAATAAGATAACGGCGACCAAGGAATTGACGTCACTTGCCGACAAGTTGATCGAGAAGAATAAGTACGTTTTCCGAGTTTCGGCTGAGAATGACGTCGGTGTGAGCGAACCAGTTGAGAGTGCTCCAATAACTGCCAAGTGGACCTTCGGTGAGTAGTTTCTTGCTTTTAGTTAGGAAATGGACATCTCAGTTAGGAGGTTATGATGTCTCGCAAGGATCCTTGATGATTTTATTTGATTGTTTTGAATGAATTGGCACTGACAAGTTAGAAATTGTTGATACCGATTATGATATAAGAAGGTTTTCTGTGTCATGTTTTGAAGGGCATGAAGAAGAAATCTTGAAAGGCACAACTTAAGTTTAAATGTATGAAGGCAATTGCATTTGTTGCCTTTGGTAATTTCTACAAGTTCTAAGTGCTTTTATGAAAGTTGGGATCATGAAAAACGTCTAAATACATCTAGGTGATAGAGGTAATTGTTTTTGGCATGCTTGGTGCCATTGTATCATTCATGGGCTGTTATCATTTTGTGTTAAACTCTTCAACAGATCCACCCGGGCCACCAGAAGCCCCCACCATCACCGACATCTTCAAGACATCTGCCGTCATCAACTGGCAGCCACCACTCCAAGATGGCGGCTCTCCCGTCATCGGCTATCACCTGGAACGCAAGTTGACCTCTAGTACTCGATGGGCCAAGGTCAACAAGAACATTATACCAGAACTCACATTCAAGGATGAGGACCTGACTGATGGAATGGAGTACGAGTACCGTGTGATGGCTGAGAACAAGGCTGGAGTCGGTCCGCCAAGCTCGCCCTCCAAGCCATTCAAGGCTAAGGACCCATGGGGTGAGTTAAGAAAAAGATGGGAGTTTTTTATGATGATTTCACCATTCTGTAGTTGCATGTAGTAGTGTGATGAAAGGTCGAGTTAGGGGCAGAGGTTGTGGTCTTATAATCCTTATGAAATTAGTATCAGCTTGTTTGAGAAAGTTTTGGGAAAATATTCCCAGTAATGAAGTCTGCCACAACAAAAACGGTACATTCAGATTGTCAGCTTTCCAACAAGATTATCACTTGTTCATTATACATGTATGAAAAGAATATAAATTGCTCATTTTGTTGTCAGTCTTTGAATGACAAGCATCCTTGTTTCAGACCTCCCTGGACCCCCTGGCATCCCACAATTTAGCGACATCACCAACACGTCCATCAAACTCTCCTGGACCCCACCAGAGGATGATGGTGGAACGCCCATCACCAACTACGTCATCGAATACAAGCTCAAGGATGGAGCCAAATGGGCGATAGGAAACGACGACACAGTCACAGATACCACGTTCGTTGTAAAACGCTTGAAGACGGATTCTGAGTACGTCTTTAGAGTCAGTGCTGTCAACAAGGTTGGCCAGGGCCCGCCGTCACAGAGTGAACCCATCTTGATCAAGGAACCTCTAGGTAAGTTCTCAACTGAGTGATTTTTGGTAAAGCACCCACACAATCATAGGAAAGGGCCTCCATACCTCTCATTTCATTGTGCAATACACTCTGTACGATAATTTTCATGACCATAATTGTTATCCATTGTTTGTTCCAGTTGGCGAGGCACCCTCCATCAGCCACAATCTCGAGGATGTGACCGTCATCTCGCCAGAGGTGGCCAAGCTTGACTGTGATATTGAGATGGGGAAGCCAGATGCTGAAATCAAATGGTAAGACTTAAAATATTTATAGCGGTACCTTCTTACTCGAAGGATGTAAAAATTGGTGGTATCTTCTTATTGAAAGGATGTGTAAAGCAATTTACCTCGGGTCATGGATTGGAAATAAAAATCTTGATATATTTTACGGTCTTATGAAGTGAACTTTTGTGCCATATGTGGTGTGTCGAAATGAAAGCTCATCTGCCACTAAGGTCGGAAGGGGACCAGTTAAGAATAAGAAAATATATCATTTTAAAATAGAACTCTGTAAGTAGAATTACAAATCAGTGAAAGTGAAAATTTTTACCCAAATATACAAATAATCCGCAATTTTTTTTTTTCAGGTACAAGGATGGGAAACAGATCACCCCAGGCAAGAAATACGAGATGACCCGCAAGGACAAGATGGCCATTCTCAACATCAAAGAAACAGAACCCAAGGATGATGGCACGTACAAGTGTGAGGCATCCAATATCATTGGCAGCGTTGACTCGTCAGCCAAGGTCACTGTCCATGGTAGGTTCCTCTTAAATACTCTGTCTGCTCTTTAAAGGAATTACAGAGTTTGAACGAAGCTTTATATTTCTCTGTAAACCAGGATGGGTTTTGGACTAGTATTTCTTGACTTTACAGTCCTTTGAATATACCTTTAAACTAGGATCTGAGTGTCTGTAGGTCCTGTGCGATAATGATCACTAACTTTAGGTAAATGTTTTACCTCGAGTGAAAGTAATTGCCCCAAAGTCAATTCATGGGCCTGGCCTATTTGCCTAGAAAATATAGCTTGAGAAAGAGAAGAAGATCACAATATAAACATTGGCATATTATTTCTCAATTTCTAAAAAATAAATTCTCTTCCTCTTCTAGTTCGTCCGGTCATCGATTGTGACAAGAAATACAAGGAGCCTCAGAGTCTGCGTGCTGGTTCGACCTTGTCCATTCCAGTCAAGGTCACTGGGAAGCCGCAACCAACTGTATCATGGTCACTCAATGACAAAACGTTGACGTCCTCCGGTGACATCACCATCGTGAGTGAGGGTGAATCGTCCATGATTACCGTGAAACCCTGCAACAGGACGGAGTCCGGTGTCTACCTTGTCTCGGCGCAGAACATTGTCGGAACAGCTAACAAAGAATTTGAGGTCGTCGTAAAGGACGTACCGTCCGTTCCACGCGAGCTCAAAGTTACAGATGTCCAGAAGGAATCCATCGCAATCAGTTGGCAGGTACCAGAGGATGACGGTGGCTCACCAATTACTGGTTACGTTATCGAGAAACGTGACGCCAAGAAGAACACTTGGGCCAATGCGGGTAAAGTAAAACCTGCTGAGTTGGCGTTCACTTTGACTAAACTGATTGAAGGCAATGAGTATTACATCCGAGTGATTGCTGAGAATCAGATAGGGCAGAGCAAACCTGCAGAACTCCCAGAACCAGTCAAGGCGAAGAGTCCATTTGGTGAGTAGCATAAACTTTGATAGTCCCAGTAGAAAAATCTTAAGCAATGATTTTGAGTTTCTTATAAAATTGGTTTGAATGTTTGGAGTCATTTCTATAAACAAAGTCAGTCAGTAATTTGCCGATATGAAAAAATGAATTGTTTGAGAATAACATTTACTCGTGTCCTGTGACGTTGGAGTGTTAAGAAAAAATAAACCTGAGGTTAAACGGAAAGTATAAGGAAGACTCATTCTTCAAAAAGTAACCAATATTTTGAAATGCAGATTTTTGGGGACTATTTCACTCAAAAAATGACACTTCGTTTTCCTTGCCAGATCTTCCTGGTCCACCACTGAACCTCCGCCCAACCGATGTCAGCAAGACCCAGATCTCCATCGCTTACGAACCACCAGAGTACGACGGTGGCACCCCGATCATTGGCTACGTGATCGAGCGCCGACAGGCCTACAGCACCAAGTGGATCAAGCTGAACAGGGAACCAGTGCCCGAGTTGGCCTACACCGATTCCGACGTTACAGAGAACCAGGAGTACGAGTTTAGGGTCAGCGCACAGAATGCTGAAGGTGTCGGCCCACCGTCAAAGACTCTTGGACCAATCAAAGCCAAGGATCCTTACGGTATGTATATGTTGTATTCTGTAATACAAATGCACTCCTGCTGAGTTTCCAAAGATCATTGGTAGAGATAACAAGAAACATATAAGGCTTTGATTCAACAGAAATAGTTTGATCTCTAATAACAATTTCCCTCCCTATTACAGATGTTCCAGGTCAACCGGGTAAACCCGTTGTGGAAGAGATCACTGCCGATGCTGCCCACGTGACTTGGGCGCCACCCAAAGATGATGGCGGAAGCCCGATAGTCAACTACATCATGGAGATGAAGAAACCCCAGGACTATGAATGGTCTGTCGTCAACGCCGATTTCACTGTGCCAAACCCAGAGCACACTGTTAAGGGCCTGAAGCCAGAGACGGATTATATCTTTAGGGTGACAGCTGTCAACAAGGCTGGACCTGGCAAGCCATCGGAGCCATCTGATGTTGCCAAATATGGTAAGTGTAACAAAGCTACATCAAATTGTCTAGTCAGTAGATGTCACAAAATGTCTTCCTCTATTCCCCGCAGTCTTCTCGACATTTTGATCTTCACACCAGGTTTTTCACCACTGGATTTCAAAGAGAGCTCCTCAAGAACTTGAATGTTCTCAGTCATCTGATTGAATTCACTCAATATTTTGGGGAGATGTTAAACTAATTAAGATATCCGTCGGTGTATTTCATAGAAACACCCCTGAAGATCATCAAACCACTCGAAGATGCAGAGGTCAAGAAAATGCCCATGACAGTCACCTTCGAATGTAAACTCAACAAAGAGAACATCGACGTCGAGTGGTACAAAGACAACAAACTGCTCGCTCCCGGCAAGAAATACAAGATGGAGGCCAAGGGCGCCACCTATAAACTGACTGTGAATGATGTTGATGATGAGGATGATGGCTCATACACATTCAAGGTCAAGGACAAGGATTTGAAATCGCAGGCAGGACTCTTCGTTGAAGGTTTGTACTTTTTTTGATCCAAAATCTTGGAAACTCTGCACAGTTGCGAAAGCTATTTCGAAAATTAAAATGACCAACATATTGGGAAACTCTTTGCTGTTTCCGACATGACGTCAGTCCCTGCATCGAACACAACAGACACTGACCCCTTAACTCGACTGAGTTCAGCCACTTCATCACTAGTGCTGCTCTCCGAGAAAGAGGCAAATTCATATAATAATATATCTTTCTGTCTCTGCAGTTCCACCAACACTCAAACTAGACAAGGACTTCGAAGATACCATCATCATGAAAGTCAACACATCGAAAATCATTTCAATTCCATTCTTGGCTGCTCCGATGCCCAAGATCACATGGACATGTAACGATGCGATGTTATCCGACAATAAACGTATCACCGAGCAGACGATCCGTGGCATGACGTCGCTGACGATCAGTCGCGCCGAGAGACAGGATGCCGGAGATTACGCTGTCAAGATTGAGAACAAGTTTGGTACTGTCAGCCATGCCATTAAGGTTATAGTTCTGGGTAAGTTTTAAAATGATACTTTGCTTTTGACCCTTCAGTCAAACTGCTACCATGACCTCTGTAGAGTTGGACAGACCTTACTCCTACCCAAAAGGCTGGAAATTGATCCATTGACTAGGTTTGGCGAATACAATACAACACGATATTGCAACTGAATGTCATGTACTTCCTTATGTAACTACGCACCTCTGTCAATTCCAGATAAACCTTCACCTCCGGAGAACCTTAAGGTGCCGGAAGTCACACCGCAGTCAGCAAAACTAACCTGGGACGTCCCCAAGGATGACGGTGGTTCACCGATTACAGGCTACATCATTGAGAAACGTGACGCCAACAGGCAGTCCTGGAATGAGGTTGGCCAGACGGATAAATTGGAGTACATCGTTTTCAAGCTCGTCGAGAAGAACCAGTATGTTTTCCGCGTCTCTGCCAAGAATGATGTTGGAGTCAGTGAGCCCGCAGAGACACCGATTATTACTGCCAAGTGGACATTTGGTAAGTGGCTGACATTGTGGTTTTGTCTTCGCCTACAGTCTGCCAGAGTATGACTGAGACTGAGAGTTTTTAAACCGGGCTCCTGGTCTTGATGATAATTACGTGTTCATTTAGAAAATGCATTGCTCTGAAAAGAATTTTAACACAAAATGGTTGCCAGCCCTCCTGTTTTCTGATTCATTTACTTCAACTTTACAGAACCACCAGGCCCTCCAGAGGCACCAACTCTGACTGACATCTTCAAGACGTCAGCCGTTGTCAACTGGCAGCCACCACTCAACGATGGTGGCTCTCCTGTCATCGGCTACCACGTGGAGCGCAAGTTGACCTCCAGCAGCAGATGGGCCAAGGTCAACAAGGAAATCATTCCGGAATTGACCTTCAAGGATGGTGACCTAAATAAGGATATGGAGTACCAGTACCGTGTGATGGCTGAGAACAAGGCTGGTGTTGGCCCACCGAGTGAGCCCAGCAAGCCCTTCACTGCTAAGGACCCCTGGGGTGAGTTTTCCATGAAATTTCCTCTACATCAAGTTGATATTTTTAAGGGCATTGTAGTATGGTATTTAATTGTTGACAAACTCTCTTACAGACAAACCTGGTCCACCAGGTATCCCACAGTTCAGCGAGGTCACTGACACGTCTGTCCGAGCAACCTGGACCCCACCAGAAGATGATGGTGGCTCCCCCATCACTGGTTACCACCTAGAGTACATGGTAGTCGGTGGAAACAAATGGGCACCCGCGCAAATTGACACTCTTACCGATATGACGATGGTCGTAAAACGTTTGAAGACAGATACGGAGTACATCTTCCGTGTCTGTGCCGAGAACAAGGTCGGGACTGGACCATTCTCTAAGAATACTGAACCAATCAAGATCAAGGCACCACTTGGTAAGTTAATGTTAATTTGGATGCCTGATTTTTGCTTTTCGTTTTCCTTGCTTTAATTTTGACAAATAATAAAGAGAGATAAAATGGGAAAAGCAATACATACTGACCTATTTCTTATTACAGTTGGCGATGCGCCCAAGCTTGAGGTTGGTCTCGAAGATGTCACGGTTGTCGTACCAAATGAGGCGAAGCTGGATTGTGACATTGATTGTGGTACACCAGCAGCTGAAATTAAATGGTAAGGTATTGGGTGTGCAGTTGGGCCTTGATTCTACCTAGTTCAAGGACTTTGGTTAGCCTAGCAACTCTGCCTTCACCCGGAAGGTTTTGGCAATTCCTTAGCTTTGTAGACAACTTCTGTGCCATCAATCAGAAGTAGTGATCTCTTTTAATCAGGGTTTGCTAATCTGATTTTTCTCTACCCCAGGTTCAAGGGCAACAAGCCAGTCTCCTCCGGTGGCCGTTACACGATCACCTACAAGAACAAACTGTCAGAACTCAAGATCAAGGACACGACACCAGATGATGCTGCGCTCTACAAGTGTACGGCATCTAATATCATTGGGAACGTGGAGACGTCTGCGAATCTTCTCGTGCACAGTAAGTTCATCCTTTCATCAACAACGGACCAGAAGACTTCTATGACTGGGTTGACATTGTAGTAAGCAGTCCATGGACGAGGTTTATTGTCAAGTGCCACAGTATTTTTGCAAGTGGCGATTGTGAAATTTCCCCAGAACTCTAACCGCAAAGTTTGGCGGGTGAAGTTGCTGCTTTGAGCGGCACTTGGCAAGCCAATTAAATGACTGTGTAGACAGTTCAGGGGTCGGCACAAGTGCCCTGCTCAGGTAAGGAGGAGAACTGTGTTGGGGAAAGGACTACAGACTCTCTTTGAGATCTTGGAGCAAAAGGGGCCAAGCAGTTTATTACTGAAAGCCTAATAGTGGCTTTTGATTAATTCCTCACATCACCTATTCATCATCAAGCCCTCAATAGTCCCAAACGTCACCTGTTACTTTTTTCCTCCAGTGCATCCCAACATTGAGCATGACAAGAAATTTGCTGAGCCACAGTCAGTCAAGGCAGGCAAGACATTCAACGTCCCTGTAAAGATTACCGGCATCCCAACGCCAAAGGTCACATGGTCTGTGAACGAGAAGCCAGTGGAGCCGTCTGATCGGTTAACCTTGGAGGCAAAGGACACTCATTATTCTATCACTTTGAAAAATCTTACGAGAAAGGATGCTGGTGTTTACACCGTGTCAGCAGAGAATATCGTTGGACGTAAACACGCCGAGTTTGAACTCAAGGTTCTGGGTGAGTATTTTGAAGTTGCTACATTCAACCAAATCAGCTGTGGCATTGAACAGAAGATTTCTTTCCCCACATTTATCAACAACTAAAGTGCTCTGGATCAAAATTGAAGCTGCTGGGTAGATTTGATTAATCTGCATTATTTTCTTCATTACTTCTAGATGTGCCATCACCTCCACGTGATCTCAATGTAACTGACGTTCAGAAGGAATCCATCTCTGTTGCTTGGCAACCATCCGAGGATGATGGTGGCTCACCAATCACAAGCTACATCTTGGAGAAGCGTGATGCCAAGAAGACCTCATGGTCCAACGCCGGCAAAGTCAAACCAAAGGATCTCGAGTTCCAGGTCGCAAAACTGATCGAGGGCAATGAGTATTTCATTCGTGTGATTGCTGAGAATGAGATTGGTCAGAGCCAACCATGTGAACTGAAGGAGCCTGTCAAGGCTAAGAGTCCATTTGGTAAGTGTGTCCAGTTTTTGATTGATCAAATTTGCATAAACCTTTTTCAAATTACCTTATCCTTTGTTGCTATTTAAAGTCTGCTCTAAATATTTCCTGTAAATGAGGTGTGTCTCATTCTGTAGACATCTATTCTAAACCTTGTTGCTGATGAAGCCTTCACTTAATTTTGTTGCTAATGAGAACTTATTTTACAGATGTTCCCGGTCCACCAATCAATCTTCACCTCACTGACGTCTCCAAGACCTCCATCTCCATTGAGTGGCAACCACCTACATCGGACGGCGGTTCTCCAATCATTGGTTACATCGTCGAGAGGCGCCAGGCCAAGAGCAACCGCTGGATCAAACTAAACAAGACACCAGTACCCGAGTTGATGTATTCCGTCTCTGATGTGATTGAGAACCAGGAGTATGAGTTCCAGGTCTCGGCTGAGAATGCCGAGGGACAGGGACCACCGACAGATACACTTGGACCAGTCAAGGCAAAGGATCCTTATGGTGAGTGCGGAAATAATGCACCTGTGCTGTAAGACGGGACACCTTCTAGGCCTCCCAACACTTTCGGATGTGGGTTGACCAGGAATTGGCCCTTTGGCCGCCATAGTGTGCAACAGGCTGATGATAATCTGAATGTTAAGCCTAAAAACTTTTGTATCAACTCAGAAATTTGAAAGATTTACCAACAAAACCAGATAATTCTTGTCATTTCTTAGTATGAACCAGCTACAACAAAGACATATTTTCAGATGTTCCTGGTCAGCCTGGTAAGCCAGTTGTCGAAGAGATTACTGCGGATACTGCCCATGTGACATGGGCGCCACCTAAAGATGATGGAGGCAGCCCAATCGTCAACTACACCGTCGAGATGAAGCAGCCAAATGAGTACAAGTGGTCTGTGATCAACGCTGACTTCAGCGTACCTAACCCAGAGCACACTGTAAAGGGCCTGAAGCCGGAGACGGATTATATCTTTAGAGCAACAGCCGTCAACAAGGCCGGACCTGGCAAACCATCTGAGCCATCTGATGTTGCCAAATACTGTAAGTATTTTCTTACCGGAATTTTAAAACTTACTAACGCCCTCTGACTGAAAAAATATAGTGTACTCACATACTTCAATTAACAGGATTAACTATATGTTTGTGCAGTTTACCAAAATAAGTAGGAATTAAAATTATCTGTAAATGAGATGGGTCTAGATATTCAGGATTGGCATGTTTCGTTAGGAAATGCCCAGAAGGTGAGGGATTAGTTTTGAAACAATGATTCATTTCATCTTGTCGAATCAACTGAAATAATCAAAAAATACTTTCTCTGTTGCAGTAACCCCTCTGAAGATTATCCGAGAACTCCAGGACAATCGCGTCAAGAAGTTGCCGAGCACGGTCACATTTGAATGTGAACTCAACAAAGCTGATGTTGATGTCGAATGGTACAGAGGTGATAAGTTACTTGCTCCTGGCAAGAAATACAAGATGGAGGCCAAGGGCGCCGTCTATAAACTGACAATTGATGATATAGATGATGAAGATGACTCGGATTACACTTTCAAGGTCAAGGACAGAGATCTGAAGTCGACTGCTGGTCTCTTTGTCGAAGGTTCGTAACTTTTAGAGCAGATAAAGTTGTCAAAGAAATTTAGTATTTGATATGGCATATAGATACCATCTTATGTCACCCTCATTGACTCTACATTTGAGTGATAGTTATGGATGTAGAGAGTATAGTTGACTGACAAATGCCCCCTTCCGTCTATGTCTTTTGCATATTCGCAAGTTCTTGCCAAGAGTTCCCTACGCTCTTCAAGTCACTTCGTCCCAACCCGTTGTTTTAATAGTTGGACGATAAAATCTTTCCTTCTCTTTGACAAAATTGTTTCTTCTGATTTCAGTTCCCCCAGCTCTGAAATTGGACAAAGATTTTGAAGACACCATCATCATGAAGGTCAATACCTCCAAGGTCATTGAGATACCATTCTCTGCTGCTCCGATGCCGAAGATCACTTGGACATTCAACGACGCAAAACTATCTGGCGAGAAACGTATCACTGAGCAGACGATCCGTGGCATGACATCGCTGACGATCAGTCGCGCCGAGAGACAGGATGCCGGAGATTATGCTGTCAAGCTCGAGAACAAGTTTGGTACTGTCAGCCATGCTTTCAAGGTCATCGTTATCGGTAGGTGTGATCGTACAGTGTTCGATGGACGCATTTTAAATAAGTAGTTGGTCTAAAACGGGTTTTAGAAGCTCTTCTCTGGTTTGCAACATTGCTGAGTTCATTCAAAAGATCAGGAAAAGCTAGACTGTTGCAACATCTTGTACTAGTTTGTTAAATTTATTTAGTGACCTATGCCCTCATTTTCTTTAGACAAACCATCTCCACCCGAGAATCTGAAGTATCCTGAAGTCACTCCACAGTCGTGTAAGCTAACCTGGGACATCCCCAAGGATGACGGAGGCTCCCCCATCACTGGCTACATCGTAGAGAAACGTGACGCCAACCGGCAGACATTCAATGAGGTCGCAACGACCGTCAATTTGGAGAACGTTGTCCCCAAACTTGTTGAGAACAACCAATACGTTTTCCGTGTCTCGGCCAAAAATGATGTCGGTGTTAGTGAGCCTGCTGAAACGCCAATCATTACAGCCAGATACACGTTCGGTGAGTTTCTGAAATGTTTGTTCACGTTAATGGTACGACAATGCGTTTCTGACCATGCCATACTACACCCAGCTGTATAAATGGGTACAGTTGAGTTGGCTTGGGTTGTAGTGCTGTTTTTTTAAAATCTTCCTCAACACAGAGTAGGTCACATTTCCCATTTTCTTTCATTCAGAAAAACCAGGGCCACCCGAAACACCAACAGTTTCAGATATCTTCAAGACATCTGCAGTTGTTGCCTGGCAGCCGCCCCTCAACGATGGTGGCTCTCCTGTCCTCGGCTACCACTTGGAGCGCAGGATGACATCTGGGAACCGCTGGATCAAAGTCAACAAAGAAATCATCAAGGAATTGACCTTCAAGGATGATGACCTCAAAGAGGGTTTGGAGTTTGAGTACCGTGTGATGGCCGAGAACAAGGCTGGTGTTGGCCCACCGAGCTCACCTTCTAAACCATTCACTGCCAAAGATCCTTGGGGTGAGTAGGGAGGGGCATTTACCATAATCTGGCTTGCTTTCATCTGAAAATTGATGAGTTGTTGAATCCAGAAGGTGCATACTATTTTATCAGACACCAGGGCACAGACTTCAGGACTGTCAACTGTCAAAAACTGTCACTTGCCTCAGAGCCAGTCCATTGAAACAAAGCTTGAAGGTCTGTTTTGTGGGACAGCTGACCGTAAATGGAAGCACTATGGCCACATTTTGGAAGATGCCGAATTTCTTGCTGCAGAGAGATGGAAACCAGTAGAGACGTTTGCACTTAAGGAAAGTTAATTGATTTCTTTTCGGCTTTCAGATAAACCAGGTCCACCTGGCATCCCAAGTTTCAGTGAAATCACTGACACCTCAGTAAGGGTGACATGGTCGCCACCCGAGGATGATGGTGGTTCACCAATCACCAACTACAATCTCGAATACATGGCTGTTGACGGCAAGAAATGGGCCCTGGCATCTGTTGACAAGTTGTCCGACACGACCATGGTTGTGAAACGTCTTAAGAAGGACCAAGAGTACCTGTTCCGCGTATGCGCTGAGAACAAGGTTGGCACTGGACCATTCTCTCAGAACAAGGAACCAATCAAGATTGTGGCTCCTCTTGGTGAGTTGATGAATGATTTATCGAATTCCAGTACTTTCTAAGAATATGTTTTTTAGTGTATATTATGTTACTCCGAGCGATTTTGAATTCCATGTCTAATTTTCTCCATCTCTGTCTTTCAGTTGGTACTGCGCCAAAGCTCGAGGCTGGTCTGGATGACGTGACAGTTGTTGTCCCCAATGAGGCCAAGCTGGACTGCGACATTGCTGGTGGTGACCCAGTTGCTGACATCAAATGGTAAGTCGACATGAAGTCAGCCGTTCCACAAGCAATTTGGTAGCAGCTACAAAATGCTAACCGGTATCTCCTTGTTGTGAATGAAATGATATCAGTGATCTTTCTCACCGATCTACCCTTCTTAGACAAAGACCTTGACACTAACCATGAGGGTGACCTTGAAATTCACCATGACCTTAACCTTTACAAATTGCATTCACTTGTACACTTTATTACAGGTTCAAGAACAACAAAGAGTTGACGGCAAGTGACAAATACAAGATCAGTTACAAGAACAAGACTGCCGCGTTGATCATCAAAGACAGCAAACCTGAGGATGCTGCCACCTATAGGTGTACTGCATCAAACATCATTGCAAATGTGGAGACACAGGCCAATGTTATCGTCCACAGTAAGTAGGCAAATAAATCTTATTTTCTCTGGAACAAAATGATTCCGACACATGGACAGAAAGTGTCATGAGCTGACGTTTGAAGTATCAAGCCGACATTCGGTGATGACTGTTTTGAACAGATGATCACTGATACAAAAAGCTCTTCTCTGTTGCAAGCAGGCAGTTGAACTTAGTGGTGCTATCACAAGTTCACTGTTATGAATGGACAGTTAATTTTAAGAGCAGCATTCATTGCCATGAGCTGACGTTCAGTGAGAAATTCCTGTCATCTTCCATTTCAGTGCATCCCAACATTGAGTTCGACAAGAAATACAAAGAGCCCCAATCGCTTAAGGCCGAGAAGACCTTCACTGTCCCAGTCAAAGTCACTGGTATTCCAACACCCAAGGTCACCTGGTCCCTAAATGACAAGCCTCTGGAACCTTCCAAGCGTGTCATCTTAGAGTCAAAGGAGAACTTGTATTACACTATTTCTGTGAAGCAACTGACTCGCCAAGATGCAGGCATCTACACTGTGTCGGCTGAGAATGTTGTCGGAAGGAAACATGCCGAGTTTGAACTCAAAGTTCTAGACAAACCCTCTCCTCCACGTGACTTGAAAGTGACTGACGTCCAACGCGAGTCCATCTCCGTTGCCTGGCAACCATCCGAGGATGATGGTGGCTCACCAATCACGAGCTACATCTTGGAGAAGCGTGACGCTAAGAAGACCTCATGGACCAATGCCGGCAAAGTCAAACCAAAGGATCTCGAGTTCCAGATAGCGAAACTGATCGAGGGCAATGAGTACTTCATCCGTGTGATTGCTGAGAATGAGATTGGTCAGAGTGAACCATGTGAACTGAAGGAGCCTGTCAAGGCCAAGAGTCCATTTGGTATGTAAATAATTTAAATATTTTATCCGGTGGTCTCAGAAAGCAGTAGTTCTTTTCCTGGCTTTATTGTACTGTAGTATATTTGACAAATAACTTGACATTCTACGAATGTCGGAAGGACTTTTACGATGCATTTTGTTCATTTTGGTATCAGTTGTGCCCAGGTAATATTCAACTTCACTTGCCATAGACCTAAACTTTGTTGCCAGTTCTCACCAAATTCAAACTCTATCCCAAATTCTCTTCAGACGTTCCTGGCCCACCAATCAAATTCCATGTGACTGATGTGAGCAAGTCTCAAATCTCCCTTGCCTGGGAACCTCCACTATCTGATGGCGGTACCCCAATCAAGGGTTACATTATCGAGCGAAAGTCAAGGACAAGTCAGCGCTGGGTCAAGATGAACAAGACACTCGTCCCAGAGCTTGCTTTCACAGTGACGGATGTCACTGAGAACCAAGAGTACGAGTTCCAGGTCTCTGCTGAGAATGCTGAGGGTGTAGGCGCTCCTGCTGATACACTTGGACCTATCAAGGCTAAGGATGCATATGGTGAGTAATCTGCCGCTGAATTTGATGTAGCTGAGTGCTGACTTTGTTGTCGAGTGGTTTTCACGGCTATTCGGTGAGGGAATCAGGTATCAGGCTTTGGACTTTGACTATTGATGCACGAGCTGTTGCAGTTTCACCAAACGATCTGCATTAATTTCGACATGAATATTGCAGTTTGCTCTTTCTTTTCAGATGTTCCTGGACAACCAGGCAAACCCAAGGTTGAGGAGATCACTGCCGAGACGGCCAAGGTAACTTGGTCCCCTCCAAAAGACGATGGTGGCAGTCCTATTGTGAACTACCTTCTCGAAATGAAGAAGCCTTCTGACACAAAATGGTCTGTTGTCAATGCTGACTTCACAATTCCCTCGCCGGAGCATACCGTGCCAGGCTTGAAGGCAGAGACAGACTACATGTTCAGGGTGACAGCTTACAATAAGGCCGGGCCTGGCAAACCATCTGAACCTTCAGATGTAGCCAAGTATGGTAAGTTTCAGACGTCTTCTATGGAATTTCTTTGACGTCTGCTGAAGTATTTTTGTGGGTTTTGTTGCAGAATTTCTTGGGTGTCCGCCGAATTTTGTTGGTGTCTGCTCCAGAATTTCATTGATGTCTGCTTCAAACTTTGATTTTAATGTATTTACTCCCAAGTGTTAAAATATCGTGTTAATTATCCGTTCTACAGAAACGCCTGTCAAGATCATACTTGAGCTCACTGACAACCAGGTCAAGAAAATTCCTGATACAGTCACATTTGAAGCCGAGCTTAACAAGCCCAATGTTGAGGTGCAGTGGTTCAAGAATGGTCAGCCTATCTCACCAAGCCCCAAGTACAAGATCGAAGCAAAGGGCAAGATACATCGTCTCACTGTAAATGATGTAAATTCTGAAGATGATGCAGACTATACTATGAAGGTCAAGGACACAGACCTGAAGACAACTGCTGCTATCTTTGTTGAAGGTGAGTAATTTGGAGTCTTCTTGTTAAAAGATAGTGTCCAAACTTAAACATGCAGAACCAGCACCGGCATTTGCATTTAGAGCAAAAACTTGCAACAGTTTGTCTAAAACCTGATTCAACTCTCTCTTTTTAGTGCCTCCTAAATTCATGCTTGACAAGAAGTTTGAGGACACCATCATCATGAAGGTCAAGACATCCAAGGTCATTGAGGTGCCATTTGTCGCGAGCCCGATGCCAAAGATCACATGGGCTTTAAATGACGGGAAATTCTCTGATGAGAAACGTGTGACAGTGGAGACAATCCGTGGTATGACTGCCCTGACGATCAGCCGTGCTGAGAGACAGGATGCCGGAGATTATACGCTCAAGATCGAGAACAAGTTCGGCACAATTAGCATGACTGTTCATGTCAAGGTCCTGGATAAACCAACACCCGTCAGAAATCTTGCTCCCGATGAGATCACACCAGAGTCTGTTCACCTGACATGGAAGGAACCAGAAGACAATGGTGGCTCTGATATCACAGGTTACATCATCGAGAGGCGCGACGCTAACCGCCAGAGTTACAACAAGATTGGCCAAGTCAAAACTCTTGAGTACCTCGCCACAAAGTTGGTGGAAGGCAACCAATACGTCTTCCAAGTTATTGCAGAGAATGAGGTTGGACAGAGCGATGGGGTTGAAACAAAATCAATCACAGCCAAGTATGGTTTTGGTAAGTTTAATTCCCTTAAATTTTTGTTTTCATCTGCAACAGCTACCACATACTACAGAAACATTTGTCTCAAAATTTCTGTGATGTCTGCTGCAGAACTTCTTAGGTGTCTCCTTAAGAATGTCTGTGAAATCAGCCGCAGAATTTACAATATGGGTTGTTGAATTCATTTCACTGTTATATCTGCTATCATTTCTTCGACATACCTGCCATTGTCTTGTCGCATTTCAAATAACACTTCAACATTCATGTTCCAATTTGCAGACAAACCAGGTCCCCCTGAAGCTCCAACCGTCTCAGATATCTTCAAGACTTCTGCTGTGGTCAACTGGCAGCCACCAGCAAATGATGGTGGGGCTCCAATCCTTGGATACCACCTTGAGCGACGCCTGACTTCCAGCTCCCGCTGGACCAAGATCAATGACAAGATCGTCAAGGAGTTGACCTTCAAAGACAATGACCTCAAGGAGGGCATGGAGTACATGTACCGGGTGATGGCTGAGAACAAGGCTGGTGTTGGTCCTCCGAGTGAACCAAGCAAGCCTTTCACTGCTAAGGATCCTTGGGGTTCGTATCACCACACTGAGTAATACCTTTTCTGGTTCATTTCTTTTCATGTGGATTGATTTTAGAAATTTGGTTTCAAAACGTCAAAAGAACTAAGCATTTTCGTAACTTGACCACTTCCACCTTTCAGATAAACCAGGCCCACCTGGCATCCCAAGTTTCAGCGAGATCACTGACACCTCAGTGAGAGTGACATGGTCTCCACCCGAGGATGACGGTGGTTCACCAATTACCAATTACAATCTGGAATACATGGCTGTTGACGGCAAGAAATGGGCTCCAGCATCCATTGATAAGATGACTGATACATCTTTGGTTGTGAAACGTCTCAAGAAGGACCAGGAGTACCTGTTCCGTGTATGCGCTGAGAACAAGGTTGGCACTGGACCATTCTCCCAGAACAAGGAACCCATCAAGATTGTGGCTCCCCTCGGTAAGTTGATATCAAAATCTGTTGAACCACTTCTGTGCTTCCTTGAATTTACTACAGGGTGCCATCTCTTTCCTTCACAAAGCAGCTGGAGATTGCTTTTTGTGCTCAACCTCTTCCATGGAAATGTTAAAGTGTCAATCATTATAAACGTTGCCTTTTTTCATTTTCAGTTGGTACTGCGCCGAAGCTTGAGGCTGGTCTAGATGATGTCACTGTAGTCGTTCCTCATGAAGCAAAACTTGACTGCGACATTGCTGGTGGAGACCCAGTTCCTGAAATCAAGTGGTAAGTAGACCTCGAATTTGACACGTGCCTCGATCTTGACATTTACTTCTAGTTTCGCATTGACCATGACCACGTCGATGACATTGACCTAAATTAATTTTTTTCAGGTTCAAAAACAACAAAGAGTTGACAGCAAGTGACAAACACAAGATGAGTTACAAGAACAAGACTGCCGCGCTGATCATCAAAGACAGCAAACCTGAGGATGCTGCCACATATAGGTGTACTGCATCGAACATCATTGCAAACGTGGAGACACAGGCCAATGTTATCGTCCACAGTAAGTAGGCAAATCAATTTTATTTTCTCTGGAACAGAATGATTCCGACACATGGACAGAAAGTGTCATGAGCTGACATTCGGTGTTGGTAGGTATTGACTGTTTTGAACAGATGATCACTCGTACAAAAAGCTGTTCTCTGTTGCAAGCGGGCAGTTGCATTTAGTGGTGCTATCACAAGTTCACTGTTAATTTTATGAGCAGCATTCATTGCCATGAGCAGACGTTCAGTGAGAAATTCCTGTCGTCTTCCATTTCAGTGCATCCCAACATTGAGTTCGACAAGAAATACAAAGAGCCCCAATCGCTTAAGGCCGAGAAGACCTTCACTGTCCCAGTCAAAGTCACTGGTATCCCGACACCCAAGGTCACCTGGTCCCTGAACAATAAACCACTGGAACCATCCAAGCAGGTCACCTTAGAGTCAAAGGAGAACTTGTATTACACTATTTCTGTGAAGCAACTGACTCGCCAAGATGCAGGCATCTACACTGTGTCGGCTGAGAATGTTGTCGGAAGGAAACATGCCGAGTTTGAACTCAAAGTTCTAGACAAACCCTCTCCTCCACGTGACTTGAAAGTGACTGACGTCCAACGCGAGTCCATCTCCGTTGCCTGGCAACCATCCGAGGATGATGGTGGCTCACCAATCACGAGCTACATCTTGGAGAAGCGTGACGCTAAGAAGACCTCATGGACCAATGCCGGCAAAGTCAAACCAAAGGATCTCGAGTTCCAGATAGCGAAACTGATCGAGGGCAATGAGTACTTCATCCGTGTGATTGCTGAGAATGAGATTGGTCAGAGTGAACCATGTGAACTGAAGGAGCCTGTCAAGGCCAAGAGTCCATTTGGTATGTAAATAATTTAAATATTTTATCCGGTGGTCTCAGAAAGCAGTAGTTCTTTTCCTGGCTTTATTGTACTGTAGTATATTTGACAAATAACTTGACATTCTACGAATGTCGGAAGGACTTTTACGATGCATTTTGTTCATTTTGGTATCAGTTGTGCCCAGGTAATATTCAACTTCACTTGCCATAGACCTAAACTTTGTTGCCAGTTCTCACCAAATTCAAACTCTATCCCAAATTCTCTTCAGACGTTCCTGGCCCACCAATCAAATTCCATGTGACTGATGTGAGCAAGTCTCAAATCTCCCTTGCCTGGGAACCTCCACTATCTGATGGCGGTACCCCAATCAAGGGTTACATTATCGAGCGAAAGTCAAGGACAAGTCAGCGCTGGGTCAAGATGAACAAGACACTCGTCCCAGAGCTTGCTTTCACAGTGACGGATGTCACTGAGAACCAAGAGTACGAGTTCCAGGTCTCTGCTGAGAATGCTGAGGGTGTAGGCGCTCCTGCTGATACACTTGGACCTATCAAGGCTAAGGATGCATATGGTGAGTAATCTGCCGCTGAATTTGATGTAGCTGAGTGCTGACTTTGTTGTCGAGTGGTTTTCACGGCTATTCGGTGAGGGAATCAGGTATCAGGCTTTGGACTTTGACTATTGATGCACGAGCTGTTGCAGTTTCACCAAACGATCTGCATTAATTTCGACATGAATATTGCAGTTTGCTCTTTCTTTTCAGATGTTCCTGGACAACCAGGCAAACCCAAGGTTGAGGAGATCACTGCCGAGACGGCCAAGGTAACTTGGTCCCCTCCAAAAGACGATGGTGGCAGTCCTATTGTGAACTACCTTCTCGAAATGAAGAAGCCTTCTGACACAAAATGGTCTGTTGTCAATGCTGACTTCACAATTCCCTCGCCGGAGCATACCGTGCCAGGCTTGAAGGCAGAGACAGACTACATGTTCAGGGTGACAGCTTACAATAAGGCCGGGCCTGGCAAACCATCTGAACCTTCAGATGTAGCCAAGTATGGTAAGTTTCAGACGTCTTCTATGGAATTTCTTTGACGTCTGCTGAAGTATTTTTGTGGGTTTTGTTGCAGAATTTCTTGGGTGTCCGCCGAATTTTGTTGGTGTCTGCTCCAGAATTTCATTGATGTCTGCTTCAAACTTTGATTTTAATGTATTTACTCCCAAGTGTTAAAATATCGTGTTAATTATCCGTTCTACAGAAACGCCTGTCAAGATCATACTTGAGCTCACTGACAACCAGGTCAAGAAAATTCCTGATACAGTCACATTTGAAGCCGAGCTTAACAAGCCCAATGTTGAGGTGCAGTGGTTCAAGAATGGTCAGCCTATCTCACCAAGCCCCAAGTACAAGATCGAAGCAAAGGGCAAGATACATCGTCTCACTGTAAATGATGTAAATTCTGAAGATGATGCAGACTATACTATGAAGGTCAAGGACACAGACCTGAAGACAACTGCTGCTATCTTTGTTGAAGGTGAGTAATTTGGAGTCTTCTTGTTAAAAGATAGTGTCCAAACTTAAACATGCAGAACCAGCACCGGCATTTGCATTTAGAGCAAAAACTTGCAACAGTTTGTCTAAAACCTGATTCAACTCTCTCTTTTTAGTGCCTCCTAAATTCATGCTTGACAAGAAGTTTGAGGACACCATCATCATGAAGGTCAAGACATCCAAGGTCATTGAGGTGCCATTTGTCGCGAGCCCGATGCCAAAGATCACATGGGCTTTAAATGACGGGAAATTCTCTGATGAGAAACGTGTGACAGTGGAGACAATCCGTGGTATGACTGCCCTGACGATCAGCCGTGCTGAGAGACAGGATGCCGGAGATTATACGCTCAAGATCGAGAACAAGTTCGGCACAATTAGCATGACTGTTCATGTCAAGGTCCTGGATAAACCAACACCCGTCAGAAATCTTGCTCCCGATGAGATCACACCAGAGTCTGTTCACCTGACATGGAAGGAACCAGAAGACAATGGTGGCTCTGATATCACAGGTTACATCATCGAGAGGCGCGACGCTAACCGCCAGAGTTACAACAAGATTGGCCAAGTCAAAACTCTTGAGTACCTCGCCACAAAGTTGGTGGAAGGCAACCAATACGTCTTCCAAGTTATTGCAGAGAATGAGGTTGGACAGAGCGATGGGGTTGAAACAAAATCAATCACAGCCAAGTATGGTTTTGGTAAGTTTAATTCCCTTAAATTTTTGTTTTCATCTGCAACAGCTACCACATACTACAGAAACATTTGTCTCAAAATTTCTGTGATGTCTGCTGCAGAACTTCTTAGGTGTCTCCTTAAGAATGTCTGTGAAATCAGCCGCAGAATTTACAATATGGGTTGTTGAATTCATTTCACTGTTATATCTGCTATCATTTCTTCGACATACCTGCCATTGTCTTGTCGCATTTCAAATAACACTTCAACATTCATGTTCCAATTTGCAGACAAACCAGGTCCCCCTGAAGCTCCAACCGTCTCAGATATCTTCAAGACTTCTGCTGTGGTCAACTGGCAGCCACCAGCAAATGATGGTGGGGCTCCAATCCTTGGATACCACCTTGAGCGACGCCTGACTTCCAGCTCCCGCTGGACCAAGATCAATGACAAGATCGTCAAGGAGTTGACCTTCAAAGACAATGACCTCAAGGAGGGCATGGAGTACATGTACCGGGTGATGGCTGAGAACAAGGCTGGTGTTGGTCCTCCGAGTGAACCAAGCAAGCCTTTCACTGCTAAGGATCCTTGGGGTTCGTATCACCACACTGAGTAATACCTTTTCTGGTTCATTTCTTTTCATGTGGATTGATTTTAGAAATTTGGTTTCAAAACGTCAAAAGAACTAAGCATTTTCGTAACTTGACCACTTCCACCTTTCAGATAAACCAGGCCCACCTGGCATCCCAAGTTTCAGCGAGATCACTGACACCTCAGTGAGAGTGACATGGTCTCCACCCGAGGATGACGGTGGTTCACCAATTACCAATTACAATCTGGAATACATGGCTGTTGACGGCAAGAAATGGGCTCCAGCATCCATTGATAAGATGACTGATACATCTTTGGTTGTGAAACGTCTCAAGAAGGACCAGGAGTACCTGTTCCGTGTATGCGCTGAGAACAAGGTTGGCACTGGACCATTCTCCCAGAACAAGGAACCCATCAAGATTGTGGCTCCCCTCGGTAAGTTGATATCAAAATCTGTTGAACCACTTCTGTGCTTCCTTGAATTTACTACAGGGTGCCATCTCTTTCCTTCACAAAGCAGCTGGAGATTGCTTTTTGTGCTCAACCTCTTCCATGGAAATGTTAAAGTGTCAATCATTATAAACGTTGCCTTTTTTCATTTTCAGTTGGTACTGCGCCGAAGCTTGAGGCTGGTCTAGATGATGTCACTGTAGTCGTTCCTCATGAAGCAAAACTTGACTGCGACATTGCTGGTGGAGACCCAGTTCCTGAAATCAAGTGGTAAGTAGACCTCGAATTTGACACGTGCCTCGATCTTGACATTTACTTCTAGTTTCGCATTGACCATGACCACGTCGATGACATTGACCTAAATTAATTTTTTTCAGGTTCAAAAACAACAAAGAGTTGACAGCAAGTGACAAACACAAGATGAGTTACAAGAACAAGACTGCCGCGCTGATCATCAAAGACAGCAAACCTGAGGATGCTGCCACATATAGGTGTACTGCATCGAACATCATTGCAAACGTGGAGACACAGGCCAATGTTATCGTCCACAGTAAGTAGGCAAATCAATTTTATTTTCTCTGGAACAGAATGATTCCGACACATGGACAGAAAGTGTCATGAGCTGACATTCGGTGTTGGTAGGTATTGACTGTTTTGAACAGATGATCACTCGTACAAAAAGCTGTTCTCTGTTGCAAGCGGGCAGTTGCATTTAGTGGTGCTATCACAAGTTCACTGTTAATTTTATGAGCAGCATTCATTGCCATGAGCAGACGTTCAGTGAGAAATTCCTGTCGTCTTCCATTTCAGTGCATCCCAACATTGAGTTCGACAAGAAATACAAAGAGCCCCAATCGCTTAAGGCCGAGAAGACCTTCACTGTCCCAGTCAAAGTCACTGGTATCCCGACACCCAAGGTCACCTGGTCCCTGAACAATAAACCACTGGAACCATCCAAGCAGGTCACCTTAGAGTCAAAGGAGAACTTGTATTATACTATTTCTGTGAAGCAACTGACTCGCCAAGATGCAGGCATCTACACTGTGTCGGCTGAGAATGTTGTCGGGAGGAAACATGCCGAGTTTGAACTCAAAGTTCTAGACAAACCCTCTCCTCCACGTGACCTGAAAGTGACTGACATCCAACGCGAGTCCATCTCCGTTGCCTGGCAGCCATCTGAAGATGATGGTGGCTCACCAATCACAAGCTACATCTTGGAGAAGCGTGATGCTAAGAAGACCTCATGGTCCAATGCCGGCAAAGTCAAACCGAAGGATCTCGAGTTCCAGATAGCGAAACTGATCGAGGGCAATGAGTACTTCATCCGTGTGATTGCTGAGAATGAGATTGGTCAGAGTGAACCATGTGAACTGAAGGAGCCTGTCAAGGCCAAGAGTCCATTTGGTATGTAAATGATTTAAATCTTTTATCTCAGAAAGAAGTAGTCTTTTTCCAAACTTTAATGCACTGGAGTATACTTGACAAATAACTTGACATTCTACGAATGCTGGAAGGACTTTTTCGATGCATTTTGTTCATTTTGGTATCAGTTGTGCCCAGGCAATATTCAACTTCACTTGCCATAGACCTAAACTTTGTTTCCTGTTCTCACCAGATTCAAATTCTATTCCATATTCTCTTCAGACGTTCCTGGTCCACCAATCAAATTCCACGTAACCGATGTGAGCAAGTCTCAGATCTCCCTTGCCTGGGAACCTCCACTATCTGATGGCGGTACCCCAATCAAGGGTTACATCATTGAGCGAAAGTCAAGGACAAGTCAACGCTGGGTCAAGATGAACAAGACACTCGTCCCAGAGCTTGCCTTCACTGTGACAGATGTCACTGAGAACCAGGAGTACGAGTTCCAGGTCTCTGCTGAGAATGCTGAGGGTGTTGGCGCTCCTGCTGATACACTTGGACCAATCAAGGCTAAGGATGCGTATGGTAAGTAATCTGTCGCTGAATGTGATGCAGCTGAGTAGTGACTTTGTTGTCGAGTGGTTTTCGCTGCTATTCGATGAGGGAACTCATTCAAGAAATTTTACATCAGGTATCCGGCTTTGGACTTCGGCTGGTGCACGAGCTGTTGCAGTTTCATCAATCGATCTGCATCAATTTGGATGTGAATATTGTAGTTTGCTCTTTCTTTTCAGATGTCCCTGGACAACCAGGGAAACCCAAGGTTGAAGAGATCACTGCTGAGACGGCCAAGGTGACTTGGTCCCCTCCAAGAGACGATGGTGGCAGTCCTATTGTGAACTACCTTCTCGAAATGAAGAAGCCTTCTGACACAAAATGGTCTTCTGTCAATGCTGACTTCACAATTCCCTCGCCGGAGCATACCGTGCCAGGCTTGAAGGCAGAGACAGACTACATGTTCAGAGTTACAGCTTACAATAAGGCCGGGCCTGGCAAACCATCTGAACCTTCAGATGTAGCCAAGTATGGTAAGTTTCAGACGTCTTCTATGAAATTTCTTTGACGTCTGCTGAAGAATTTTTGTGGGTTTTGCTGCAGAATTTCTTGGGTGTCCGCCGAATTTTGTTGGTGTCTGCTCCAGAATTTCATTGATGTCTGCTTCAAACTTTTATTTTAATGTATTCACTTCCAAGAGTTAGAATATCGTCTTAATTACCCGTTCTACAGAAACGCCAGTCAAGATCATACGTGAGCTCACTGACAACCAGGTCAAGAAAATTCCTGATACCGTCACATTTGAAGCCGAGCTTAACAAGCCCAATGTTGAGGTGCAGTGGTTCAAGAATGGTCAGCCCATATCACCAAGCCCCAAGTACAAGATCGAAGCAAAGGGCAAGATACATCGCCTGACTGTAAATGATGTAAATTCTGAAGATGATGCAGACTACACAATGAAGGTCAAAGACACAGACCTGAAGACAACTGCTGCTATCTTTGTTGAAGGTCAGTAATTTGGAATCTTCTTCTTAAAAGATATTGTCCAAACTGAAACATGCAGAACCAACACTGCCACTTGCATTTAGAGCAAAGACTTTACTTGCAACAGGTTGACTAATACCTGATTCAACTTGCTTGCTGTGAAACTTTATGACCCGTTCTCTCTTTTTAGTGCCTCCCAAATTCATGCTTGACAAGAAGTTTGAGGACACCATCATCATGAAGGTCAAGACATCCAAGGTCATTGAGGTACCGTTTGTCGCGAGCCCGATGCCAAAGATCACATGGGCTTTCAATGACGGCAAATTCTCTGATGAGAAACGTGTGACCGTAGAGACGATCCGCGGTATGACAGCCCTGACCATCAGCCGAGCTGAGAGACAGGATGCCGGAGATTACACGCTCAAGATCGAGAACAAGTTTGGCACAATCAGCATGACTGTTCATGTCAAGGTCCTGGATAAACCAACACCAGTCAGAAATCTTGCTCCCGATGAGATCACACCAGAGTCGGTTCACCTGACATGGAAGGAACCAGAAGACAATGGTGGCTCTGATATCACAGGTTACATCATCGAGAGGCGCGACGCTAACCGCCAGAGCTACAACAAGATTGGCCAAGTCAAAACTCTTGACTACCTGGCCACAAAGCTAGTGGAAGGCAACCAATACGTCTTCCAAGTTATTGCAGAGAATGAGGTTGGACAGAGCGATGGGGTCGAAACAAAGTCAATCACAGCCAAGTATGGTTTTGGTAAGTTTAATTCCCTTAAATTTTTGTTTTCATCTGCAACAGAATTTTATTAACAGCTACCACATACTACAGTAACAGTTGCCACAAAATTTCTGTGATGTCTGCTGCAGAACTTCTTACGTGTCTGCTTGAGAATGTCTGTGAAGTCTGCCACAGAATTTACAATCTGGGCTGTTGAATTTATTTCACTGTTATATCTGCTATATTATTTCTTCGACATATCTGCCATTGTCTTGTCGCATTTCAAATAACACTTCAACATTCATAATCAAATTTGCAGACAAACCAGGTCCCCCTGAAGCTCCAACCGTCTCAGATATCTTCAAAACTTCTGCTGTGGTCAACTGGCAGCCGCCAGCAAATGATGGTGGGGCTCCAATCCTTGGATACCACCTTGAGCGACGCCTGACTTCCAGCTCCCGCTGGACCAAGATCAATGACAAGATCGTCAAGGAGTTGACCTTCAAAGACAATGACCTCAAGGAGGGCATGGAGTACATGTACCGCGTGATGGCTGAGAACAAGGCTGGTGTTGGTCCTCCGAGTGAACCAAGCAAGCCTTTCACTGCTAAGGATCCTTGGGGTACGTATCACCACACTGAGTAATACCTTTACTGGTTCATTTCTTTTCATGTGATCTGATTTTAGAAATTTGGTTCAAAACGTCAAAAGAACTAAGCATTTTCGTAAGTTGACCACTTCCACCTTTCAGATAAACCAGGCCCACCTGGCATCCCGAGTTTCAGCGAGATCACTGACACCTCAGTGAGAGTGACATGGTCTCCACCTGAGGATGACGGTGGTTCACCAATCACTAATTACAATCTGGAATACATGGCTGTTGATGGCAAGAAATGGGCTCCAGCATCCATTGATAAGATGGCTGACACATCTCTGGTTGTGAAACGTCTCAAGAAGGACCAGGAGTACCTGTTCCGCGTATGCGCTGAGAACAAGGTTGGCACTGGACCATTCTCCCAGAACAAGGAACCAATCAAAATTGTTGCTCCCCTCGGTGAGTTGATGTCCAAATTTGTTGACCCACTTCTGTGTTTCCTTCAATTTACTTCAGGGTACCATCTCCTTCCTTCACAAAGCAGCAGGAGATTGCTTTTTGTGCTCAACCTCTTCAGTGGAAATGTTATAGTGTCTATAAACGTTGCCTTTTTTCATTTTCAGTTGGTACTGCGCCGAAGCTTGAGGCTGGCCTGGATGATGTCACTGTAGTCGTTCCTAATGAAGCCAAACTTGACTGCGACATTGCTGGTGGAGACCCAGTTCCTGAAATCAAATGGTAAGTAGACTTCAATTTTGACATGTGCCTCAAACTTAACATTTAATTCTTGGTTGCCATTTACCAGGACCATGTCGATGACATTGACCTCAATTAATTATTTTCAGGTTCAAAAACAACAAAGAGTTGACAGCAAGTGACAAATACAAGATGAGTTACAAGAACAAGACTGCCGCGCTGATCATCAAAGACAGCAAACCTGAGGATGCTGCCACCTATAGGTGTACTGCATCAAACATCATTGCACACGTGGAGACACAGGCCAATGTTATCGTCCACAGTAAGTTGGCAGGACAATTCTATTTCTAATCGGAAATGAAATGATTCCTACTCATTGGGGAGAAAGAGTCATGAGCAGACATTTATTGCTTCAAGCTGACATTCAGTGTTAGCAGGCATTGACTGTTATGAACAGGTATTCACCATTACAAACACTTGTTCTCTATTGCAAGCTGACAGTTGCATTCGTGTTGTGATGAGAAGTTCAATGCATGAACGGACAATCAGTGTTATGAGCAGAAGTTCATTGTTATGAGCAGGCATTCAGTGAGAAATTCCTGTCATCTTCCATTTCAGTGCACCCCAACATTGAGTTCGACAAGAAGTACAAAGAGCCCCAATCGCTTAAGGCCGAGAAGACCTTCACTGTCCCAGTCAAAGTCACTGGTATCCCGACACCTAAGGTCACCTGGTCCTTGAATGACAAGCCTCTAGAACCTTCCAAGCGCGTCACCTTAGAGTCAAAGGAGAACTTGTATTACACTATTTCTGTGAAGCAACTGACTCGCCAAGATGCAGGCATCTACACTGTGTCGGCTGAGAATGTTGTCGGGAGGAAACATGCCGAGTTTGAACTCAAAGTTCTAGACAAACCCTCTCCTCCACGTGACCTGAAAGTGACTGACGTCCAACGCGAGTCCATCTCCGTTGCCTGGCAACCATCTGAAGATGATGGTGGCTCACCAATCACGAGCTACATCTTGGAGAAGCGTGATGCTAAGAAGACCTCATGGACCAATGCCGGCAAAGTCAAACCAAAGGATCTCGAGTTCCAGATAGCGAAACTGATTGAGGGAAATGAGTACTTCATCCGTGTGATTGCTGAGAATGAGATTGGTCAGAGTGAACCATGTGAACTGAAGGAGCCTGTCAAGGCCAAGAGTCCATTTGGTATGTAAATGATTTAAATCTTTTATCTCAGACAGAAGTAGTCTTTTTCCAGGCTTTATTGCACTGGAGTATATTTGACAAATAACTTGACATTCTATGAATATGTCTGAAGGACTTTTTCTATGCATTTTGTTCATTTTGGTATCAGTTGTGCCGAGGCAATATTCAACTACACTTGCCATGGACCTAAACTTTGTTGCCAGTTCTCACCAAATTCAAACTATCCCAAATTCTCTTCAGACGTTCCTGGTCCACCAATCAAATTCCATGTGACTGATGTGAGCAAGTCTCAGATCTCCCTTGCCTGGGAACCTCCACTATCTGATGGCGGTACCCCAATCAAGGGTTACATTATCGAGCGAAAGTCGAAGACAAGTCAGCGCTGGGTCAAGATGAACAAGACACTTGTCCCTGAGCTTGCTTTCACCGTGACGGATGTCACTGAGAACCAAGAGTATGAGTTCCAGGTCTCTGCTGAGAATGCTGAGGGTGTTGGCGCTCCTGCTGACACACTTGGACCTATCAAGGCTAAGGATGCGTATGGTAAGTAATCTGCCGCTGAATGTGATGTAGCTGGGTGGTGAATTTGTTGTTGAGTGTTTTTCACAGCTATTCGGTGAGGGAACGCATTCAAGAAATTTTACATCAGGTATCCGGCTTTGGACTTCGGCTATTGATGCACGAGCTGTTGTAGTTTCATCAATCGATCTGCATCAATTTGGAAGTGAATATTACAATTTGCCCTTTCTTTTCAGATGTTCCTGGACAACCAGGGAAACCCAAGGTTGAGGAGATCACTGCCGAGACGGCCAAGGTGACTTGGTCCCCACCAAGAGACGATGGTGGCAGTCCTATTGTGAACTACCTTCTCGAAATGAAGAAGCCTTCTGACACAAAATGGTCTGCTGTCAATGCTGACTTCACAATTCCCTTGCCGGAGCATACCGTGCCAGGCTTGAAGGCAGAGACAGACTACATGTTCAGAGTTACAGCTTACAATAAGGCCGGGCCTGGCAAACCATCTGAACCTTCAGATGTAGCCAAGTATGGTAAGTTTCAGACGTCTTCTATGGAATTTCTTTGACGTCTGCTGAAGAATTTTTGTGGTTTTTGCTGCAGAATTTCTTGGGTGTTCACCAAATTTTGTTGGTGTCTGCTCCAGAATTTCATTGATGTCTGCTTCAAAATTTGATTTTAATGTATTTACTCCCAAGAGTTAAAATATTCTCTTAATTCCCCATTCTACAGAAACGCCAGTCAAGATCATACGTGAGCTCACTGACAACCAGGTCAAGAAAATTCCTGATACCGTCACATTTGAAGCCGAGCTTAACAAGCCTAATGTTGAGGTGCAGTGGTTCAAGAATGGTCAGTCAATCTCACCAAGCCCCAAGTACAAGATCGAAGCAAAGGGCAAGATACATCGCCTGACTGTAAATGATGTAAATTCTGAAGATGATGCAGACTATACTATGAAGGTCAAGGACACAGACCTGAAGACAACTGCTGCTATCTTTGTTGAAGGTGAGTAATTTGGAATCTTCTTCTTAAAAGATATTGTCCTAACTTAAACATGCAGAACCAGCACCAACACTTGCATTTAGAACAAAAACTTGCAACAGTTTGTCTAAAACCTGATTCAACTCTCTCTTTTTAGTGCCTCCTAAATTCATGCTTGACAAGAAGTTTGAGGACACCATCATCATGAAGGTCAAGACATCCAAGGTCATTGAGGTGCCATTTGTCGCGAGCCCGATGCCAAAGATCACATGGGCTTTCAATGACGGGAAATTCTCTGATGAGAAACGTGTGACCGTAGAGACAATCCGCGGTATGACAGCCCTGACGATCAGTCGAGCCGAGAGACAGGATGCTGGAGATTACACGCTCAAGATCGAGAACAAGTTCGGCACAATCAGCATGACTGTTCATGTCAAGGTCCTGGACAAACCAACACCCGTCAGAAATCTTGCTCCCGATGAGATCACACCAGAGTCTGTTCACCTGACATGGAAGGAACCAGAAGACAATGGCGGCTCTGACATCACAGGTTACATCATCGAGAGGCGAGATGCTAACCGCCAGAGTTACAACAAGATTGGCCAAGTCAAAACTCTTGATTACCTCGCCACAAAGTTGGTGGAAGGCAACCAATACGTCTTCCAAGTTATTGCAGAGAATGAGGTTGGACAGAGCGATGGGGTCGAAACAAAATCAATCACAGCCAAGTATGGTTTTGGTAAGTTTAATTCCCTTAAATCTATGTTTTCATCTGCAACAGAAGTATATTACCAGCTACCACATACTACAGTAACAGTTGCCACAAAATTTCTGTGATGTCTGCTGCAGAACTTCTTAGGTGTCTGCTTAAGAATGTCTGTGAAATCAGCCACTGAATTTACAATCTGGGCTTTTGAATTCATTTCACTGCCATATTGCTATATTGTTTCTTCAACATACCTGCCATTGTCTTGTCCCATTTCCAATAAAACTTCAATATTTCATGTTCTAATTTGCAGACAAACCGGGTCCCCCTGAAGCTCCAACCATCTCAGATATCTTCAAGACTTCTGCTGTGGTCAACTGGCAGCCGCCAGCAAATGATGGTGGGGCTCCAATCCTTGGATACCACCTTGAGCGACGCCTGACTTCCAGCTCCCGCTGGACCAAGATAAATGACAAGATCATCAAGGAGTTGACCTTCAAAGATGATGACCTCAAGGAGGGCATGGAGTACATGTACCGTGTAATGGCTGAGAACAAGGCTGGTGTTGGTCCTCCGAGTGAACCAAGCAAGCCTTTCACTGCTAAGGATCCTTGGGGTACGTATCACCACACTGAGTAATACCTTTACTGGTCCATTTCTTTTCATGTGATCTGATTTTAGAAATTTGGTTCAAAACGTCAAAAGAACTAAGCATTTTCGTAACTTGACCACTTCCACCTTTCAGATAGACCAGGCCCACCTGGCATCCCAAGTTTCAGCGAGATCACTGACACCTCAGTGAGAGTGACATGGTCTCCACCCGAGGATGACGGTGGTTCACCAATTACGAATTACAATCTGGAATACATGGCTGTTGACGGCAAGAAATGGGCTCCAGCATCCATTGATAAGATGACTGACACATCTCTGGTTGTGAAACGTCTCAAGAAGGACCAGGAGTATCTGTTCCGCGTATGTGCTGAGAACAAGGTTGGCACTGGACCATTCTCCCAGAACAAGGAACCCATCAAGATTGTGGCTCCCCTCGGTGAGTTGATGCTTCCTTGAATTTATTTCAGGGTGCCATCTCCTTCCTTTACAAAGCAGCAGGAGATTGCTTTTTTTTCTCAACTTCTTCAGTGGAAATGTTAAAGTGTCTATCATCATAAACGTTGCCTTTTTTCATTTTCAGTTGGTACTGCGCCGAAGCTTGAGGCTGGTCTAGATGATGTCACTGTAGTTGTTCCTAATGAAGCCAAACTTGACTGCGACATTGCTGGTGGAGACCCAGTTGCTGAAATCAAGTGGTAAGTAGACCCCGAATTTGACATGTGCCTTGATCTTTACATTTAATTCTAGTTTGGCATTGACCATGACCATGTTGATGATGTTGACCTTAACTAAATTCCTTTTAGGTTCAAAAACAACAAAGAGTTGACCGCAAGTGACAAATACAAGATGAGTTACAAGAACAAGACTGCCGCGCTGATCATCAAAGACAGCAAACCTGAGGATGCTGCCACCTATAGGTGTACCGCATCGAACATCATTGCAAACGTGCAGACACAGGCCAATGTTATCGTCCACAGTAAGTTGGCAGATGAATTCTATTCCTAATCTGAAATGATTCCTACTCATTGGGGAGAAAGGGTCATGAGCAGACATTCATTGCTTCAAGCTGACATTCAGTGTTAGCAGGCATTTACTTTTATGAAGAGACATTCACTATTACAAACACTTGTTCTCTATTGCAAGCAGGTACTTGCATTCTCTGTTGTGATGAGAACTTCAATGTATGAATGGACAATCGGTGTTATGAGCAGACATTTAGTGACAAATTCCTGTCATATTCCATTTCAGTGCACCCCAACATTGAGTTCGACAAGAAATACAAAGAGCCCCAATCGCTTAAGGCCGAGAAGACCTTCACTGTCCCAGTCAAAGTCACTGGTATCCCGACACCCAAGGTCACCTGGTCCCTGAACGACAAGCCCCTGGAACCTTCAAAGCGCGTCACCTTAGAGTCAAAGGAGAACTTGTACCACACGATTACTGTGAAGCAACTGACTCGCCAAGATGCAGGCATCTACACTGTGTCGGCTGAGAATGTTGTCGGGAGGAAACATGCCGAGTTTGAACTCAAAGTTCTCGACAAACCCTCTCCTCCACGTGACCTGAAAGTGACTGACGTCCAACGCGAGTCCATCTCCGTTGCCTGGCAACCATCTGAGGATGATGGTGGCTCACCAATCACGAGCTACATCTTGGAGAAGCGTGATGCTAAGAAGACCTCATGGTCCAACGCCGGCAAAGTCAAACCGAAGGATCTCGAGTTCCAGATAGCGAAATTGATCGAGGGCAATGAGTACTTCATCCGTGTGATTGCTGAGAATGAGATTGGTCAGAGTGAACCATGTGAACTGAAGGAGCCTGTCAAGGCCAAGAGTCCATTTGGTATGTAATTAATTTTAATCCTTTATCCGGTGCGCTCGGAAACCAGTAGTTTTATTCCAGGCTTGAGTGTACTGGAGTATATTTGACAAATAGCTTGACATTCTATGAATATGTCTGAAAGACTTTTTCGATGCACTTTGTTCATTTTAGCATCAGTTGTGCCCAGACAATATTCAACTTCACTTGCCATAGACCTAAACTTTGTTGCCAGTTCTCACCAAATTCAAACTCTATCCCAAATTCTCTTCAGACGTTCCTGGCCCACCAATCAAGTTCCATGTGACTGATGTGAGCAAGTCTCAGATCTCCCTTGCCTGGGAACCTCCACTATCTGATGGCGGTACCCCAATCAAGGGTTACATTATCGAGCGAAAGTCGAGGACAAGTCAACGCTGGGTCAAGATGAACAAGACACTCATCCCAGAGCTTGCTTTCACCGTGACGGATGTCACTGAGAACCAGGAGTACGAGTTCCAGGTCTCTGCTGAGAATGCTGAGGGTGTTGGCGCTCCTGCTGATACACTTGGACCAATCAAGGCTAAGAATGCGTATGGTAAGTAATCTGTCGCTGAATGTGATGCAGCTGAGTAGTGACTTTGTTGTCGAGTGGTTTTCACGGCTATCCGGTGAGAGAACGCATTCAAGAAATTTTACATCAGGTATCCGGCTTTGGACTTCGGCTGGTGCACGAGCTGTTGCAGTTTCATCAATCGATCTGCATCAATTTAGATGTGAATATTGCAGTTTGCTCTTTCTTTTCAGATGTTCCTGGACAACCAGGCAAACCCAAGGTTAAAGAGATCACTGCTGAGACGGCCAAGGTGACTTGGTCCCCTCCAAGAGACGATGGTGGCAGTCCTATTGTGAACTACCTTCTCGAAATGAAGAAGCCTTCTGATACAAAATGGTCTTCTGTCAATGCTGACTTCAAAATTCCCTTGCCGGAGCATACCGTGCCAGGCTTGAAGGCAGAGACAGACTACATGTTCAGGGTGACAGCTTACAATAAGGCCGGGCCTGGCAAACCATCTGAACCTTCAGATGTAGCCAAGTATGGTAAGTTTCAGACATCTTCTATGGAATGTTTGCTCCAAAATTTTATTTTAATGTATTTACTCCAAGAGTTAAATATTGTCTTAATTACCCATTCTACAGAAACGCCAGTCAAGATCATACGTGAGCTCAATGACAACAACATCAAGAAAATTCCTGACACCGTCACATTTGAAGCCGAGCTTAACAAGCCCAATGTTGAGGTGCAGTGGTTCAAGAATGATCAGCCCATCTCACCAAGCCCCAAGTACAAGATCGAAGCAAAGGGCAACATTCATCGTCTGACTGTAAATGATGTAAACGCAGAAGATGATGCTGACTACACAATGAAGGTCAAGGACACAGACCTGAAGACAACTGCTGCTATCTTTGTTGAAGGTCAGTACATGTATTTTCGAACCTTTTTTTTAAAAGATATTGTCCTAACTTAAACATGCAGAACCAGCACCGGCACTTGCATTTAGAACAAAAACTTGCAACAGTTTGTCTAAAACCTGATTCAACTCTCTCTTTTTAGTGCCTCCTAAATTCATGCTTGACAAGAAGTTTGAGGACACCATCATCATGAAGGTCAAGACATCCAAGGTCATTGAGGTGCCGTTTGTCGCGAGCCCGATGCCAAAGATCACATGGGCTTTCAATGACGGCAAATTCTCTGATGAGAAACGTGTGACCGTAGAGACAATCCGCGGTATGACTGCCCTGACGATCAGCCGAGCTGAGAGACAGGATGCCGGAGATTACGCACTCAAGATCGAGAACAAGTTCGGCACAATTAGCATGACTGTTCATGTCAAGGTCCTTGATAAACCAACACCCGTCAGAAATCTTGCTCCCGATGAGATCACACCAGAGTCTGTTCACCTGACATGGAAGGAACCAGAAGACAATGGTGGCTCTGACATTACAGGATACATCATCGAGAGACGCGATGCTAACCGCCAGAGTTACAACAAGATTGGCCAGGTTAAAACTCTTGAGTACCTCGTCACAAAGTTAGTGGAAGGCAACCAATATGTCTGCCGAGTCATTGCTGAGAATGAGGTTGGACAGAGCGATGGGGTTGAAACAAAGTCAATCACAGCCAAGTATGGTTTTGGTAAGTTTTAAGTTTCATTTTCATAAGCGAAATAATTTAATTAACAACTACCACATATTTCTGTAACGTTTTCACAAAATTTCTGGGATGTTTGCTGCAGAAATTCTTTGGTGTCTGCTTAAGTATGGCTATGAAGTCTGCCACAGAATTTCCGAGATATCTGGGCTGTTTAATTTAATTGACGCCTGCTATATTATTTCTTCGACATACCTGCCATTGTCTAGTACTAATTCCAATAAAACTTTAACATTTCATGTTCCAATTTGCAGACAAACCAGGTCCCCCTGAAGCTCCAACCGTCTCAGACATCTTCAAGACTTCTGCTGTGGTCAACTGGCAGCCGCCAGCAAATGATGGTGGGGCTCCAATTCTTGGTTACCACCTCGAGCGACGCCTGACTTCCAGCTCCCGCTGGACCAAGATCAATGACAAGATCATCAAGGAGTTGACCTTCAAGGATGATGACCTCAAGGAGGGCATGGAGTACATGTACCGTGTAATGGCTGAGAACAAGGCTGGTGTTGGTCCTCCGAGTGAACCAAGCAAGCCTTTCACTGCTAAGGATCCTTGGGGTACGTATCAACACTCTGAGAAATACCTTTCAAGTAAATTTCTTTTCATGTGATTTGATTTTAGAAATTTGGTTCAAAACGTCAAAAGAACTAAGCATTTTCGTAACTTGTACACTTCTGCCTTTCAGATAAACCAGGCCCACCTGGCATCCCAAGTTTCAGCGAGATCACTGACACCTCAGTGAGAGTGACATGGTCTCCACCCGAGGATGATGGTGGTTCACCAATCACCAACTACAATCTCGAATACAAGGCTGTTGATGGCAAGAAATGGGCTCCAGCATCCATTGATAAGATGGCTGATACATCTCTGGTTGTGAAACGTCTCAAAAAGGACCAGGAGTACCTGTTCCGCGTATGTGCTGAGAACAAGGTTGGCACTGGACCATTCTCTCAGAACAAGGAACCAATCAAGATTGTGGCTCCTCTTGGTGAGTTGATATGAAAATTTGATGACCCACTTCTGTGCTTCCTTGAATTTCCTTCAGGATGTAATCTCCTTCTTTCACAAAGCAGCAGGAGGTTGCTTTTTTCTCCTCATCTGCAGTGGAAATGTTAAAGTGTCTATCATTATAAACGTTGTCTTCTTCACTATCTTCAGTTGGTACGGCACCAAAGCTTGAGGCTGGCCTGGATGATGTCACTGTAGTCGTTCCTAATGAAGCCAAACTTGACTGCGACATTGCTGGTGGAGACCCAGTTCCTGAAATCAAATGGTAAGTAGACCTCGAATTTGACACGTGCCTCTTGACATTTACTTCTAGTTTGGCATTGACCATGACCATGTCGATGATGTTGACCTCAATTATTTTTTTCAGGTTCAAAAATAACAAAGAGTTGACAGCAAGTGACAAATACAAGATGAGTTACAAGAACAAGACTGCCGCGCTGATCATCAAAGACAGCAAACCTGAGGATGCTGCCACCTATAGGTGTACTGCATCAAACATCATCGCTCATGTTGAGACGCAGGCCAATGTTATCATCCACAGTAAGTTGGCAGGACAATTCTATTTCTAATCTGAAATAAAATGATTCCTACAAATTGGGGAGAAAGTGTCATTAACGGACGTTCCTTGTTTCATGCCGACATTAAGTGTTAGCAGACATTGACTGTTATGAACAGACATTCACTATTACCAACACTTGTTCTCTATTGCAAGCTGGCAGTTGCATTCGTGTTGTGATCAGACGTTCAATGTATGAACGGACAATCAGTGTTATTAGCAGACGTTCAGTGTGAAATTCCTGTCATCTTCCATTTCAGTGCACCCCAACATTGAGTTCGACAAGAAATACAAAGAGCCCCAATCGCTCAAGGCCGAGAAGACCTTCACTGTCCCAGTCAAAGTCACTGGTATTCCGACACCAAAGGTCACCTGGTCCCTGAACGACAAGCCTCTGGAACCTTCCAAGCGCGTCACCTTAGAGTCAAAGGAGAACTTGTACCATACGATTACTGTGAAGCAACTGACTCGCCAAGATGCAGGCATCTACACTGTGTCGGCTGAGAATGTTGTCGGGAGGAAACATGCCGAGTTTGAACTCAAAGTTCTAGACAAACCCTCTCCTCCACGTGACCTGAAAGTAACAGATGTCGAACGCGAGTCCATCTCCGTTGCTTGGCAACCATCTGAGGATGATGGTGGCTCACCAATCACGAGCTACATCTTGGAGAAGCGTGATGCTAAGAAGACCTCATGGTCCAACGCCGGCAAAGTCAAACCAAAGGATCTCAAGTTCCAGATAACAAAACTGATTGAGGGCAATGAGTACTTCATCCGTGTGATTGCTGAGAATGAGATTGGTCAGAGTGAACCATGTGAACTGAAGGAGCCTGTCAAGGCCAAGAGTCCATTTGGTACGTAATGTCTCTTGCTATATTATAAGTCAAAATGTGTACATGTATGTGTTTCTTTATTTTTGAGTATGTCTTGATGCATTTGTTAAGTAATTGGTTATTACACCTGTAACTGTAGTTCAGGAATTGAATTGCCTTTCTTTTGGCATCGACGCAGCACCTGTAATACTGATATGGAACTTCTGTTGAATTTCATGCACATATCTTTCCAAGAAGAGCCTCGTAGACAACTCTCAAATTGACACCTGTTACTTTTTTCAGATGTCCCTGGCCCACCAATAAAATTCCACGTAACTGATGTGAGCAAGTCTCAAATCTCCCTTGCCTGGGAACGTCCATTATCTGATGGCGGCACCCCGATCAAGGGTTACATTATCGAGCGAAAGTCCAAGACAAGTCAACGCTGGGTCAAGATGAACAAGACACTCGTCCCAGAGCTTGCCTTCACTGTGACAGATGTGACAGAGAATCAGGAGTATGAGTTCCAGGTCTCTGCCGAGAATGCCGAGGGTGTTGGTGCTCCTGCGGATACTCTTGGACCAATCAAAGCTAAGAATGCTTTTGGTAAGCCATCTTGTTCAAATCTATCATTCTTGATTAAGTAAAACAAATTTAGCACTCTGCAAAAACCTCGGAACTGGTTAACTACCTTGGAACTGATTAACTACCTCATTGACTTAACATAAACTGCTGCGATTAAACTGATATCAATTTACATTTGTTCACATTTTTGCAGATGTTCCCGAACAGCCAGGCAAACCCAAGGTTGTAGAGATCACTGCTGAGACGGCCAAGGTGACTTGGTCCCCTCCAAGAGACGATGGTGGCAGTCCTATTGTGAACTACCTTCTCGAAATGAAGAAGCCTTCTGACACAAAATGGTCTTCTGTCAATGCTGACTTCACAATTCCCTTGCCGGAGCATACCGTGCCAGGCTTGAAGATGGAGACTGACTACATGTTCAGGGTGACAGCTTACAACAAGGCTGGGCCCAGCAAACCATCCGAACCTTCAGATGTGGCCAAGTATGGTATGTGTTACTAATTCAAGTGTAAAAATATACTCTAATGAAATAGTAATACGTCCGCTGCAGAATTTTATGGAGGTCTGCGGATAACTATTCCATATTTCTCTTAGTTGAGAAAAAGAGTAACTGGAAGAATTTCCTTGAAGACTTCGCTTCCTGTCTATTAGCTCATTTCCAATATCACTCAATTCCTTCTAACGGCTCCTTTTTAAATCCTACAGAAACGCCAGTCAAGATCATACGTGAGCTCAAGGACAGCCAGATCAAGAAAATTCCTGACAAAGTGACTTTGGAAGCCGAGCTTAACAAGCCCAATGTTGAGGTGCAGTGGTTCAAGAATGATCAGCCCATCTCACCAAGCCCCAAGTACAAGATCGAAGCAAAGGGCAACATTCATCGTCTGACTGTAAATGATGTAAACGCAGAAGATGATGCAGACTACACAATGAAGGTCAAGGACACAGACCTGAAGACAACTGCTGCTATCTTTGTTGAAGGTCAGTATTTTAGAATATTCTTGTTAAAAGATATTGTCCAAACTCTGAGATGAAGTGCCAGCACTGTCACTTGGAGTTAGAGCCAGAACGTAACTCACAATAGGTTGGCACAAACCTGATTCAACTTGCTTGCCTTGAAATTTTATTTTTTCATCCTCTCTTTTAGTGCCTCCTAAGTTCATGCTTGACAAGAAGTTTGAGGACACCATCATCATGAAGGTCAAGACATCCAAGGTCATTGAGGTGCCGTTTGTCGCCAGCCCGATGCCAAAGATCACATGGGCTTTCAATGACGGCAAATTCTCTGATGAGAAACGTGTGACCGTGGAGACAATCCGCGGTATGACTGCCCTGACGATCAGTCGAGCTGAGAGACAGGATGCCGGAGATTACACGCTCAAGATCGAGAACAAGTTCGGCACAATAAGCATGACTGTTCATGTCAAGGTCCTTGATAAACCAACACCAGTCAGAAATCTTGCTCCTGATGAGATCACACCAGAGTCTGTTCACCTGACATGGAAGGAACCAGAAGATAATGGTGGCTCTGACATCACAGCATACATCATCGAGAGACGCGACGCTAACCGCCAGAGTTACAACAAGATTGGCCAGGTCAAAACTCTTGACTACCTGGCCACAAAGCTAGTGGAAGGCAACCAATACGTCTTCCGAGTCATTGCAGAGAATGAGGTTGGACAGAGCGATGGGGTTGAAACAAAGTCAATCACCGCCAAGTATGGGTTTGGTAAGTCTAATTCCTTCTTTGTAATCTCGATTAGCATCTGCTCCACAGATATTTACATCTGCACAAGATTTTCATTGATGTCTGGTCTAGAATTTCATTAACATCTGTTCCAGATTTTCATTGATATCTGCTCAAGAATTTCATTGACATATGGTTAGAATTGTCAATCATATCTGCTTCTTGAATTTCGTTATGTCTTCCTCAGATTTATATTAACAGCTGATTTATTTTCTGATAAATACATTTTCATGGTTTTCTTCTGGTACTTTTGCAGACAAACCAGGTCCCCCTGAAGCTCCAACCATCTCAGATATCTTCAAGACTTCTGCCACTCTCAACTGGCAGCCGCCAGCAAATGATGGTGGGGCTCCAATCCTTGGATACCACCTTGAGCGCCGCCTGACTTCCAGTTCCCGCTGGACCAAGATCAATGACAAGGTCATCAAGGAGTTGACCTTCAAGGATGATGACCTTAAGGAGGGCATGGAGTACATGTACCGCGTAATGGCTGAGAACAAGGCTGGTGTCGGGCCACCAAGTGAACCAAGCAAGCCTTTCACTGCTAAGGACCCTTGGAGTGAGTATCAGTAGTGTCAGCACCTGATCATGTTCTCTTATTGTAATTACTGTGCTCATTATTCTGGTCGAGTGAGACAATGAGGCAGGAAGTACGATATTCCTACCTGCATGGAATCACATTTGTTTTCTTCTTTAGGAAAGCTTTCAATAATTTTGGCTGGTAGTTGTTGTTTCAAATTTTACCTAACTTGGAAACCTTGCTCTCCAGATAAACCAGGACCACCTGGAATTCCCGACTTCAGCGACATCACAGATACTTCTGTACGCCTGGCTTGGACTCCTCCTACCGATGACGGTGGGGCCCCCATCACCGGATACCACATTGAACATCAAATAGCAGGATCTGGAAAGAAATGGACGCCGTCTACCGTTGATAAGGTTACAGAGACAACTCTGGTTGTCAAGAGGTTGAAAACAAATGAGCAGTATGTGTTCCGAGTCTGCGCCGAGAATAAGGTTGGGACTGGGCCATTCTCCAAGAATACCGAACCTATCAAAATCAAGGCACCGCTTGGTGAGTAACATTCAAGTAAATCACTTCGCTCACTCATGTAAGAGAAATTCTGAGAAAACTTCATCTAAACTAACTTGTTACTGCAAGGAAGAAATTTGTTGATTTTGTTCTCATATGCATTGTGATACTAATATGAGTCATGTTCCTTTGAAGCTATCTTGTTGAGAAACGAGAAATTGATAAGCGAGGTGATCTTGGATTGTTGAAACAAAATGATAAAAGTACAATTCCGTAAGTCATATAATCCACCAGCATACATGCTATAGAGTTTCGATGTTATTTTTCAGTTGGTGACGCACCAGTTCTCGAGTCTGACCTTCAGGATGTAACCGTTGTCATGCCACTGGATGCAGTCATGGAATGTGACATCAAGCCTGGAAGTCCAGCTGCTGAAATCAAGTGGTAAGTTTGGGTCGGTGTACACCAGGAAACGGCTCATTATGAAGTACAACAACGCTCATTCCTCTGTAATAAGAGTCACTGAACAATCAGTTGTTATCAGTAGGAATGCTTTGAAAAGATCAAGACACACTCTTTGAAGGTAGAGTCTGTGTCGAGGCAAAGGCCCAATTCTAGCGCTTCGTGGCCCATCTCCTAGACCTGTGCTTGTGTTTTATTTAGGAGGGTTTAATCGAGGAGCTTTTGTAATATGTTCACGAGATGATTATTTTGCTGCGCAGGTTCAAGAATGGCAAACAGATCACGACCAATGGTAAATACAAGATGACCTACAAGAACAAGGTCGCAAAGATGATGGTGACTGACACCAAACCCGAGGATGCTGCTGCTTACAAGTGTGTGGGATCCAACATCATCGGCAGTGTGGAGTCATTTGCTAACCTCACTGTGCACAGTAAGTAGTCCAACTGCGAATAATCAATTCTTTTACAACAATCATGTAGGATGAAAATGGTTAGCCAACTCTTAAATGTTCAAAGCGTATGTTTTCAGGACTTTGATAAAGTGGCTAAAAATGATCGATTGATTAGTTTTGGAAATCTTGTCTTTTGTGAAAGTTAATGGAAGTAAAATACCAGAAGGGTCCATTGGTTCCATCAGATAAGGGATTCAAATCAATACTAGTAAATCTGTTGTTCCCATTTTGAGGTGAAAACTACTGGGTACTTGCAGCAAATGATTCACCATTTAGAATCTCCTGTACATTGACACTATGGCCTCAGAGGTGCTTTGAGAAAGGATATCGTAGGAACAAGGTTACATAAAATTCACCAAGCTATTAGGGGTCTCTTCATTTTGTGTGATCAACTTTCAGTGCACCCCAATATTGAACATGACAAGAAATACAAGGAGCCCCAGTCCCTGAAGGCTGGCAAGACGTACACCCTCCCCGTCACCATCACGGGTATACCTACACCTACGGTAACATGGACCATCAACGACAAACCGCTTCAAGCAAGCAAGAATGTCATCATTGAGGCTAAAGATACACATCATACGATTACTGTCAAGAACTTGACAAGACAAGACGGCGGAAGCTACTCTGTCGCCGCGGAGAATATTGTCGGGAAGAAGTACGCTGAATTTGAACTCAAAGTTCTGGACAAACCGTCACCTCCGCGTGAATTGAAGGTCACGGAGGTCCAGCGTGAGGCTATATCTGTTGCATGGCAGCCATCTGAGGATGACGGAGGTTCGCCTATCACCAACTACATCTTGGAGAAGCGCGATGCCAAGAAGAGTACATGGTCTAGCGCCGGCAAAGTCAAACCAAAGGAATTGGAATTTACGGTTGCAAAACTGATCGAGGGCAATGAGTACTTCATCCGTGTGATTGCTGAGAATGAGATTGGTCGTAGTGAACCGTGTGAACTCAAGGAGCCTGTCAAGGCCAAGAGTCCATTTGGTAAGTAATATAACAATAGCATAGGGTCAACATACTCCTTTATTTGTACCTCTGGTGTATGAGAAAAGGCAAAGGCCATTGCTCAGTCAAAGATGAAAAAAAACTTAACAAAGTTACATACGAGTTGCTGACGCAGGCCCAAAGATCAGTGGTTTTAATCTCAGTCGAGGAAGTTGAAATTATCTTTACTTCTTCTTTTCAAAAACGTCAGTACTTTTCAATACATTTGACAGTAACCATTGATTCAGCACTTTACGATGGTACCTACTTCATCCATCCTCTGATGGGTATTTAATAAATGGAATAATTTTCACAATGTTCCATTCCCAGATGTTCCTGGTCCACCAATTAACCTACACTACACTGATGTCAGTAAGAAGGCTATCGCTATCGCCTGGGAGAAACCAAAGTCTGATGGAGGCTCCAAAATCATTGGCTACATTGTCGAGAAGCGTCAAGCCACTAGCACTCGCTGGGTCAAATTGAACAAGACGCCAGTTCCAGAGTTGTCCTACAACGTGACTGACGTAATTGAGAACCAGGAGTACGAGTTCCAGGTCTCGGCAGAGAATGCTGAGGGCGTCGGAGCTCCTTCCAATACGATTGGACCAATCAAAGCCAAGGATGCATTTGGTAAGTTAATTGTTGATTGTGCGATGTGTTGGTAGGAATATTGACGTGACACCTGAGTGAGTTGATCATGATACCAAAAGCTGCTCAGCTAAGCAGGTTTCCCACTGAAATACATTGTTGGTGGAATTATCCTTTCAGCCAGATTGAGCTTCCTTTCATTACATTATATACAAATTTGAGATTCAGTTATAGTTCTCATGACCTTCTTTGAGTTTTTTCCATTTGTTTAGAGAAACATTGGGATTTGAACTTCAACCTTTTGATTTTTTGTAGGTGTACCTGGTCAACCGGGCAAACCCATTGTAGAGGAGATTACTGCAGACACTGCCAAGCTCACGTGGTCACCTCCACGTGACGATGGTGGTGCCCCCATCACAAACTACACCGTCGAGATGAAACAGCCGAATGAGTACAAGTGGTCCGTTGTCAATGCTGACTTCACCGTGCCGAACCCACAGCATGCTGTGACTGGTTTGAAGGCTGTGACAGATTATATCTTCAGGGTGACAGCTGTCAACAAGGCTGGACCTGGCAAGGAGTCGGAGCCATCAGATGTGGCCAAATATGGTACGTTTTGTTTGCACACAATGGAATTAGGGGGGTCCCGTTGGTGGGAAATGGGTTTGCTTCGACTTAGGCATGAATAGTGCCAATTTAGGGTTAGGCGGTACAGAAATGTATCGGCAATTTGGAAAAACCTAATCGGGCCCAACTTTCTGCTCAAAATAGTCTCTCTTTTAAGTCCAGTGCATGAGTGTTTTTATCTTGCTCTTCAGAAACCCCAATCGAAATCATCAAGCCAACAGAAGATGTAGAGGTCAAGAAGATGCCAGCAGACGTCAGTTTCGAATGTAAACTCAACAAAGCAGATGTTGATGTCGAATGGTACAAGGATGGCAAACTGCTCGCACCCAACAAGAAATACAAGATGGAGGCCAAGGGCACCATCTATAAACTGACTGTGACTAGTGTGAATGATGAGGATGATGCTGAGTACATGTTCAAGGTCAAGGGCAAAGATGTCAAGTGCAAGGCTGGGTTGTTCGTTGAAGGTCAGTTGAAATTTCAGGAGAACTTTTGTGTTTTCAATTCATGCCGATAGTGATTGAAGATCTTAGATGCTGTAAACTCAGGGTTTTGTAAGTTTGAATTTTTGTGATATAAACAGCATAAAAATCTTTCCTCTTTACATGTTATCTCAAGTCAGCTATTCCGATTTCAATGTTTGGTGTTTTTCACCTTTTCTAGTTCCACCCAAGTTCATGCTTGACAAGAAGTTTGAAGATACCATCATCATGAAGGTCAAGACATCCAAGGTCATTGAGGTGCCATTTGTCGCGAGCCCGATGCCAAAGATCACATGGGCTTTCAATGACGGGAAATTCTCTGATGAGAAACGTGTGACCGTAGAGACGATCCGCGGTATGACAGCCCTGACCATCAGCCGAGCTGAGAGACAGGATGCCGGAGATTACACGCTCAAGATCGAGAACAAGTTCGGCACAATCAGCATGACTGTTCATGTCAAGGTCCTGGATAAACCAACACCGGTCAGAAATCTTGCTCCCGATGAGATCACACCAGAGTCTGTTCATCTGACATGGAAGGAACCAGAAGACAATGGTGGCTCTGACATTACAGGATACATCATTGAGAGACGCGATGCTAACCGCCAGAGTTACAACAAGATTGGCCAAGTCAAAACACTTGAGTACCTCGCCACAAAGCTAGTGGAAGGCAACCAATATGTCTTCCGAGTCATTGCAGAGAATGAGGTTGGACAGAGCGATGGGGTTGAAACGAAATCCATCACCGCTAAATATGGCTTTGGTAAGTGTGAATCAGTTTCTTTGACGTCTGCCACAGAATGTTCTTGGTGTCTGCCACAGGATTTCTTTGGCGTCTGCCACAGAATTTTGCTCACATCTGCTGAAGAATTTCATTAACTTCCAGATTTTCTTTATCATTGTTCCTTTGCCATCAGCTGCAGAATTATTCTCACTGTCTCAAATATCTCTTCTAGACCCACCAGGTCCACCTGAGACTCCAACCATCTCCGAAATCTTCAAGACATCTGCTGTCATTTCCTGGCAACCACCAGTCAATGATGGCGGTGCCAAGGTCACTGGGTACCATCTGGAGCGCCGCTTGACCTCGAGCAACAGATGGTCCAGGATCAACAAGAAGGCAATAACGGAGTTGACCTTCAAGGATGATGACCTCAAGGACGGTATGGAGTATGAATACCGTGTGATGGCTGAGAACAAGGCTGGAATTGGGCCACCGAGCTCACCATCCAAACCATTCACAGCCAAGGATCCTTGGGGTAAGAAATTGACCTTAGTGTCTATTTCATCTTCTCTCAAAACAAAATATTGATCAAAAGTGTAACTGAAGCACTAGTTTTATGACAACTTCCTCTTGGTTGGAGAATGCTGTGTCTTACGAATATTGTGTTAGGCTGAGCATCACTGTAGGAGGATGAAGGTACAGTGGAAAATGTAATCTGTCAGAGATTGAAACGTTCTCTTTGTTTGACTTCAGATAAACCTGGGCCACCTGGTATCCCAGAATTCAGCGAAATCACCGACACATCTGTACGCCTAACATGGACTCAACCCACTGATGATGGTGGTGCCCCTATCACAGGTTACCATGTCGAACAACAGGTCCTCGGTTCCGGCAAGAAATGGGCACCATCTTCTGTCGACAAGGTGACAGAGGAGACGTTACTTGTCAAGCGACTCAAGACAGACACGGAGTACGTTTTCCGAGTGTGCGCTGAGAACAAGGTTGGCACTGGACCGTTTTCCAAGAACACGGAACCGATCAAGATCAAGGCAATTCTAGGTGAGTGGTTTCGAGATGACTCAATCCGTATGTGATAGAAATAAAGATGATTATTTTTGTCTGCTTTATGTGGTGTTCAAAATGATGAACAGTAGCAAATTGACATTTGTATAGCTTTAACCATGATGTTTTCGATACTTTCAGTTGGAGATGCACCAATCCTTGATCTCGACCTCGAAGACAAGATTGTCATCTCACCAGCTGAAGCTGTCATGGACTGTGAGATCAGGTCGGGTAGCCCCGCTGCTGAAATCAAATGGTACGTATACCTGGCATATTCAGGTAATGCTATGTCTGTTCTTTACTTCTTTTTGTCAGAGCATTGAGGTAGCTGTTGTCGATAATGTCACAACACCTCCAGCAGTGTATCGAAATCCAGCCTCCGTAAAACGTGACTTCGTCCTTGTGTGGTCTAACTCAAGTTAACGTTTCAAAACTGCTGTTTCGGCTTCTCTTCAGGTTCAAGAATGGCAAGCTGATCACCTCCAATGGTAAATACAAGATGACCTACAAGGACAAGTTGGCCAAACTGGTTGTCACGGACACCAAACCCGAGGATGCCGCTTCTTACAAGTGCGTGGGATCCAATATCATCGGAAGTGTTGAGACTTCGGCTAATCTAGTTGTGCACTGTAAGTATATCTCATTGTAATATCTGAACCATTTGACAGTTAAGAGAGTTCCTTTAAAAATGCCATAAAGTAAAAATTCTAAAATCATAGGTTTTAGGTAATACGATGATATGATATGTGATGGCTGGCAAATTCAGTTCATCCTCAATTATCAAGTAGTAATATTGGTCGGTTTGGATGGGTGCTGCTCCAGCAGGGCTTGACTTGTATGCAGAAGAGGCCATAAAACCACGAAACTCGAGCGATTAAACTATTTGGTACCAAAATGTTCTCTTAAATTATTTAGTATCAAAATGTTCTCTGCCCTCTTCTACTGTTTTTTGTTTTTTGACACAATTGGATTTTTGAAGCTGTCACATCAGTAGCTAATATTAGTTTCTTCTCCCTCATCTACAGTGCACCCAGGTATTGACCACGACAAGAAATACAAGGAACCTCAGTCCATCAAGGCTGGTAAGACGTTCGCCGTCCCAGTCAAGGTGACTGGTATACCCAAACCTGCCGTCACTTGGTCCCTGAACAACAAGCCACTCTCTACCTCCAAGAAGGTTATCTTGGATATCAAGAATGGGGACCAGACGATCACCGTTAAGGAGTTGAAGAGAGAAGATGCTGGGATCTATACAGTCTCCGCTGAGAACGTTGTTGGACGTAAACATGCTGAGTTTGAACTGAAGGTTCTCGGTGAGTTTGATTTCTTATCACTGCTGTTGTTACAAGGTCAAATCAGTTGAGGCTTGCGCGTGTTGTGAGGAATTTAGTTAGAGGTCACAAAGTAACTGCAACTGAATCATGTAAAGCACCACGCAAATGAGTGATTTAAATTACTCTTACCTGCAATTAAATTCATGTGCTGCCACATGAGAAGTAGGAAAAAGGAAAGAAAGATGACAATTCATTAATTGTATCACTTGGTTTCTTCAGACAAACCATCCCCACCACAAGACCTGAAGGTCACCAAAGTAGAGCGTGAGGCAATCTCTGTTGCCTGGCAACCACCAAAGGACGATGGTGGTTCACCAATCACACGGTATGTCCTGGAGAAACGTGATGCCAAGAAATCGACATGGTCCAGCGCCGGCAAGGCCAAGCCAACAGAACTTACGCAGACAGTCTCTAAACTGATCGAGGGCAATGAGTACTTCATCCGTGTGATTGCTGAGAATGAGATTGGTCAGAGTGAACCGTGTGAACTGAAGGAGCCTGTCAAGGCCAAGAGTCCATTTGGTAAGTATGTTGTCTGCATTGACTTTCTTAGGTGGAATGCTATCGCTGAATATGATGATCAATACGTTACCTAGTATTGCTCAAATGCATTCTGAAGCATACCAGTAGTAAAAGTCAATATGATTAACCTCAGCCTGTCTGCACCGAATGTCATAAGCGTTCTCTACAATCAACCTCAGTCTGTCAGTAGGCCTACCAAATGTCAGTAAATACAATTACAACACAACAGTAGTTGTCCGCACCGAATGTCATTAGAGTTCTCTACAATCAACCTCAGTCTGTCAGTAGGCCTACCAAATGTCAGTAACTACAATTACAACACAACAGTAGTTGTCCACACCGAATGTCATTAGAGTTCTCTACAATCAACCTCAGTCTGTCAGTAGGCCTACCAATGTCAGTTACTACAATTACAACACAACAGTAGTTCACTACATGTCTCATACCACCTTGTATTGAAATCTTTCAATCAAGATTTATCGCTTTCTCTAGATGTTCCTGGCCCACCACAGAAACTACATCCCACAGATGTTAGCAAGACCAAAATATCCATCGCTTGGGAGAAACCCAAAACAGATGGTGGGAGTCCCATCCTTGGCTACATCATCGAGCGCAAAGGTGCCACAAGTACCCGATGGGTCAAACTAAACAAGACACGAGTGCCAGAGTTGGCCTATGATGTCACAGATGTTACAGAGAACCAGGAGTATGAGTTCCGTGTATCGGCCGAGAATGCAGAAGGCCAAGGACCGCCATGTGATACACTTGGACCAATCAAAGCAAAGGATCCTTATGGTGAGTGACATAGATGTGTTTCTGAACTCCTGTTTTCTGTAGAAATGAATGTCCCTTTCATATATGTATCATCCACACATGATGCATGGTAATCTTTTTCCCGAATGAGGCAGTTTTGCTTTTCATTGTGGGCCATAGTTTGCACCATTTTGGTACCTCACCTACTCCTGCTACTTGATATTTCTATGTCAACAGTGCCACCACGCTGTGGTTCCCAGCTATTGCTAATTGTGCCAGTTATATTCTTATCATTACCTTTCCTTCCGTTACAGACGTCCCAAGCAAGCCCGGCAAACCAGTGGTCGAAGAGATCACAGCCGAATCTGCCAAGGTAACCTGGAGCCCCCCACGAGACAATGGTGGAAGCCCTATTGTCAACTACCTACTTGAAATGAAGCAGCCGTCCGATTACAAGTGGTCAGCAGTCAATGCTGACTTCACCATCCCGACGCCAGAGCACACTGTCAAGGGGTTGAAGGCCGAGACTGATTATGTGTTCAGGGTGACAGCTGTCAACAAGGCTGGACCTGGAAAGGAGTCTGAGCCATCTGATGTTGCCAAATATGGTAAGAGATTTGTAAATTTTTTTGGTTGTCGTACATTCAAACCGATTGTATTAGTGAAGTTACTGAAACCTGAAGACGGAGACACTTGCAAAAGGGAAATTTCTTACAACAAGACCCAACTGTAGTGGAACGTAAAAAACGTTCACTAACACTAGAGTGATATTATGATAATTGCTGTGAAAAAGTTTTGAGTGTTGAGAGAGGGATGCCGATTTGGACATCATCATCGCAGCTTATGATTTTGTGTTGTTTTTGGTCTAAACGTCGCCATTTTATGACCCCCCCCATGTGACATCTTTTCACTTGCAGAAGTTCCGTTGAAGATCCTCAAGGAACTTGAAGACACCGAAGTCAAGAAGATGCCAGCAGATGTCACATTTGAATGTAAACTCAACAAAGAGGAAGTGGAAGTCGAATGGTACAAAGACGACCATCTCTTGACTCATGGCAAGAAATACAAGATGGCAGCTAAGGGCGCCACCTATATACTCACTGTTAATGATGTCAATGATGAGGATGATGGTCCATATACATTCAAGGTCAAGGGCAAAGACCTGAAGTCGCAGGCGGGACTCTTTGTTGAAAGTAAGTAATTCATACTAGTGGAAGTAGTAATGGTAGTACCGCTGTAACTACCACTGTAACTACCACTGTAACTACCACTGTAGCTACCACTGTAATTACCACTGTAACTACCATTACCACTACCACTACCACTACTACTACTACTAGATACCATGACATTTACTTTAGTTACCACAACATTTACCTGAGTAACCTGGTCAACTTTAATTTTTGGTCTATTTTTTCAGTCCCACCCAAGTTTAATTTGGATAAGTCCTTCAAGAAGACCATTATAATGAATGTTAAGACCTCCAAGGTCATTGAGGTACCATTCGTCGCCTGCCCGATGCCCAAGATCGCATGGGCTTTCAACGACGGTAAATTCTCCGATGAGAAACGTGTGACTGTGCAGACAATCCGTGGTATGACAGCCCTGACGATCAGCCGTGCTGAGCGACAGGATGCCGGAGATTACACACTCAAGATCGAGAACAAGTTCGGCACAATCAGCATGACTCTTCATGTCAAGGTCCTGGATAAACCAACACCCGTCAGAAATCTTGCTCCCGATGAGATCACACCAGAGTCTGTTCACCTGACATGGAAGGAACCAAAAGACAATGGCGGCTGTGACATCACAGGTTATATCATCGAGAGACGCGACGCCAACCGCCAGAGTTACAACAAGATTGGGCAAGTCACGAAGTGTGAGTTCAAAGCGACGAAGCTTGTGACTGGTTCCCAGTACGTCTTCCGTGTCATCGCAGAGAATGAGGTTGGACAGAGTGAGCCGGTCGATACTAAGACCATCACAGCAAAGTTTGGCTTCGGTGAGTTGATAATTCTTTGCTTCAGTTCATTGATGATGATTAATTGAAAAAGTGGTGAAGGCCTCCAATGTCATGTAATATATAGCAATAGATTTGATGAAACCATCACTTGAATTGTGTACTGTATCTGATGACATTAAAGCTGACAATTGCCACTATTGCCAGTTTGTGTGGGTATCTTAAACTATGATCGTAATTCTTGTACAAATCTTTCATCTTTGGTGATTTCAGACAAACCAGGAGCACCGGATGCACCAACCATCTCCGACATCTTCGTCAACTCTGCCACCGTATCTTGGAAACCGCCATCAGATGACGGTGGCTCCCCGATCACGGGCTATCATATCGAACGCCACCTGACCTCCAGCACTCGCTGGGTGAAACTGAACAAGAAACTTCTGACAGACTTGACCTTCAAGGACGATGACCTCAAGGAGGGCATGGAGTATGAATACCGTGTGATGGCTGAGAATAAGGCTGGTGTTGGTCCACCGAGTGCACCGAGCAAGCCGTTTACTGCCAAGGACCCATGGGGTGAGCTCATTCTTTCATTCATACAGAAATTTCAGTTCTTTAAAAGTTATGAATTTCAATTCCTCATTGTTTCTTGAGGAGGTGTTATCCAACTCGAGACTTCAGCAGAAGATGTGCACTACTTACTTACTTTCCTCAAAATATTTGGTTTGGATATTGAAATATTTAAGGATAGGTTAATCATATCAGTCATCTGATCAGTGGATTTCAGATCAAGAATGAAAAATATTTTGTCAGTTTTACCAGAAGACACTTCCAAGATATCAAATGATGATGCTGGGTTTGAATCAGTACAAGACTATTTTCTTTGTTTGCAGACAAGCCAGGCCCACCCGGTATCCCAGAATTCAGCGAGGTGACAGACACATCAGTCAAGGTCACTTGGACACCACCAGAAAATGACGGGGGAGCCCCAATCAAAAACTATCACCTTGAGTACTCAACTGGTGCCAAGTGGACACCAGCTACTCTGGATGTCCTAACAGACACATATACGGTCGCCAAGCGACTCAAAACCGATGGGGAGTACCAGTTCCGAGTTTGCGCTGAGAATAAGGTCGGATCTGGCCCGTTCTCGATGAACAAGGAACCAATCAAAATCAAGGCGCCTCTGGTTGGCGACGCCCCGATCATGGATATGAAGCTTGAGGATACAACTGTCATCTGCCCTGAGGAAGCTGTGTTGGACTGCCAGATCCAGCCTGGGAAACCTGCTGCTGAGGTCAAGTGGTGAGTTGAATTGATTTTTGATTTCAGACAAAGTATTGGATTGTGTATTTGTGGCAGTTTTCAATTTCATACTGTACTCCACTATTCTAGAAAATACGAATGCCTTTTGTTGTAATCTGATCTGATCTTTCGTTAAAGGTTCAAGGATGGTAAACAGATCACCTCAAATAGTCGCTACACGATGACCTACAAGGGCAAGAACGCCCAACTCAAGATTAAGGACACCACCCCCCAGGATGCTGCAATGTACAAGTGTGTTGGATCGAACAAAATCGGAAGTGTTGAGACATCTGCTAACCTCCTGGTTCACAGTAAGTAAACCATTTTAACAAAGACGAGGCTATTTTGACGAAATTTTAAGGGGACTAAGCATCCCTGAACTGGGTCAAGCCCATGAACCTTGGACTGTGTGTTCAATGGTAAGTCTATTGCTTTCTTTGGTTTGGGTCACATGAAAGGTCACATGAGACAGGTCTACAGTTGTCAGAAGAAGGAAGAGTATGTAAGATAACAACTTTTGAATGAGTTCTCAAACTAACTGTTGCATTTAATTCTTCCAGAACGACCTGAAATTGAGTACGATGAGAAGAAGTTTGCCAAACCGCAGGCTCTGAAGGCCAACACGATCTTCAACGTCCCGGTCAAGGTCACCGGTATCCCTACACCCAAGGTCACATGGACATTGAATGGGAAACCCGTCGAACAGTCCAAGAAACTGAACATTGAGGCCAGAGCCGAGAGCTATGTCTTGACGGTGAAGAACCTAACCAAACAAGATTCGGGTGTCTATACCGTGTCTGCTGAGAATCTCGTTGGAAAGAAACACGCTGAATTTGAGCTGATTGTGACGGATAAACCTTCTCCGCCGCATGATTTGAAGGTCACAGAAGTCCAGAGGGATGCTGTGATGGTTGCCTGGCAACCACCAGTGGATGATGGTGGCTCGCCGCTCACGCAGTACGTCCTGGAAAGACGCGATGCCAAACGCACAAACTGGACCAGCGCTGGAAAGTGCAAGCCAACAGAGTTGACGCAGTTGCTTACTAAACTTATTGAAGGCAATGAGTATTTCATCCGTGTGATTGCTGAGAATGAAATTGGTCAGAGTGAGCCATGTGAACTGAAGGAGCCAGTTAAACCAAAGAGTCCATTTGGTGAGTAAAAGTTCTACTGGTACCGATACAAAAAAAGCTCTTGCATTTTTGACACAAATTGAGAAATTTTAAGATAATCTCTTGTGACTTTCAGTTAGGTTCATTTCCTTCAAGTTGCTAATCTACATATTCCCCATTTCATCATACTTATTTCATCGGTCATCTCATCCCTTTCTAGATGTTCCTGGTCCACCCCGGAATCTCCACTGCACCGACGTCAGCAAGAAACAAATCTCTATCGCTTGGGAAAAACCAAAATCTGACGGAGGCTCCAAGATTATTGGCTACTATGTCGAGCAGCGCAAGGCCAAGAGTTCCAGGTGGATTCGACTCAACAAGAGGCCAGAACCCGAGTTGTTGTACACCGTGTCGGATGTCATCGAGAACCAGCAGTATGAGTTCCAGGTCATGGCGGAGAATGCCGAGGGTGTTGGCGCTCCCGCTGATACACTTGGACCAATCAAGGCCAAGGATGCATTTGGTGAGTTGAAAGGCGTTTCGATTGACTGTGGGTTAGAGATAGATTCGCTGAGCCATATTTGTAATGATGTTGCTATAAAATGGCAGTGAAACACTCAAATACTGGGAAGGAAGATAATATGCCTCAAGTGTTAGAATCTCAGTCAGTGAATTTTCTTACAGTCAAGTCCAACATTTTGAACTGCGCATCTGGCTCATGTACTCCTACTCTAAATGTGGCAGGGTCAGGTCTTTATGAATGCTTGAAGTTTTACTGACTAGTTTTTATTGGGACTGTATCAATTGTCTGTTGTCTTATTGAGACTTCTCCGTTTTCAGACCCGCCCGGCCAACCAGGCAAACCAAAGGCAAGCGACATGACCGAGACATCTGCCAAGCTTACCTGGTCACCTCCACGTGACAACGGTGGTGCCCCCATCACTAACTACACCGTCGAGATGAAGCAACCGATGGAGTACAAGTGGTCAGTAGTCAACGCTGACTTCACCGTTCCCATGCCAGAGTACACCGTGCAGGGATTGAAGAAGGAGACCGACTACATCTTCCGGGTGACAGCACAGAACAAGGCTGGTGCAGGACCACCATCTGAACCGTCTGATATTGCTAGATACGGTGAGTTAAACATACCTTGTATATTTCACCGCAGAATTCAGCAGACAATATTGATGACCTTTTTTTCAAAAAAGTGAGATGTATATCGGGTAATATATGAAGTAACTTTGTTCATAAGTTTCAGTGTTTCAAATATTTAAGCGAAATCTGCAACAATTATTTTCATCTTAGAAATTTCCTGTTTGTTAAATATGTGACTCCATGGGTAAACAAAAATATTGAACCATAATAATTTCTTTGTTCTTAGAAATTCCTCTTGAGATCCTGAAGAATCTCGAGGACCAACACGTCAAGAAGATTCCTTCCACCGCGACGTTCGAATGCACCCTCAACAAACCCGACGTCGACGTTGAATGGTACAAGAATGACCAACACTTGTCGCACAGCAAGAAATACAAAATGGAGAACCGCGGGAAATTGTACGTTTTGACGATACAGAAGGTCGACGATGAGGATGACGCGGAATATACGTTTAAGGTCAAGGACAAGGATCTCAAGTCACAGGCTGGGCTCTTCGTTGAAGGTATGTCAAACAAAACTACTTTTACTTTTATAACTGGTCAATAAAAACATGCTTTCATATCTTTAAATTGGGAAGAAACATTTCTTATTTAATTTATGAGGGTACCCAGGTCAGTCACAGCCTTGCAAAGGATTACGCAATTATTTAAAACAAGCGCCTTTTTTTGTTTTCAGTGCCGCCAGTTTTCATGGTCGATAAAAACTTCAAGGACACTATCATAATGAAGGTCAAAACCTCCAAGGTTATCGAAGTGCCCTTCAACGCCAGCCCCATGCCAAAGATCACTTGGGCTTTCAACGATGGTAGATTTACCGATGAGAAACGTATGACTGTTGAGACAATTCGTGGTATGACCGCGCTGACGATCAGCCGTGCTGTGAGGGATGATGCTGGAGACTATACACTCAAGATTGAGAACAAGTTTGGCACCGTGAACATGACTATTAAGGTCAAGGTCTTAGGTGAGTGTCCATTTTCAGCTCAATTGATTGGCAATGTGAACCTGACCTTTATAGAAATTTCCACCTGGTTGGAAAAAAATTGCCTTTTGAATCTGACCTTTAACTTTGAACTCTTGCAGACAAGCCATCGCCACCCCGAAATCTCCGCACAGATAACGTCACTCCAGAGTCGGCCCATCTGACCTGGAAAGAACCAGAAGACAATGGCGGCTGTGACATTACCGGTTACATCGTCGAAAGGCGTGACGCTAACCGCCAGAGTTACAACAAGATCGGCACCACCCAGAAGTGCGAATTCACCGCCACGAAACTTGTCGAGAACAATTCATACATCTTCCGAGTGGTTGCAGAGAATGAGGTCGGACAGAGTGAACCTGTCGAATCGTCGACAATCATTGCGAAATACGGATTTGGTGAGTAGAAGTGATGGTTTTATTAAAATGCTCTGAGAAAGTTTGTTATCGAATATGGTGACAGCTTGAGCGAAGTGCTTGTTTTGTTTGTCTGAAGTGACATGTCGTCAAGCCATTAGCATTACTCAAGCTGTACTGTAGAAACAGTAGTCCTTGTTCCTTAGCTTCCTGTACTCGTTGACGTTAAAGGAATGGTTCATCTTGCCCTTAGTACATGTACTACTATGCAATGGTTCATCAAGTTGAATATACAAGTTCTCGGCAACTATATACATAAAATTATATTTGTCCCAGAAATTCAGTAGGGATGACAGTCACCTCCTCTGCCGCAAGGAAGCGCTTCAAGTCAAGTGTCACTTCTATCGAATTGATGGACCGATGTGTTAGTTATTCCCTTGCACATTGTATGTTTCCAGTTTGGTAGAATTCATTTTCAGTATAGTGACAGTTTACCCTCTGCTAGACATGTCTATAGTTTAGATTGTTCCAAGTCCTCTTTTCTGTAAAATCCTCACCTACCTTTAGTGATTCTACTGTTTTCTTTTGTCCGTGACTTTCTACGTTGACTTTCTATGTCTTGCATGGGTAGGTGGGTGGTTGGGGGGCACAGGCCAATCTGTGAACGAACATGCCTGCCCTGGTTTCGGCCAGCAAAGCGTGCTAATTATGGTTAATATACCTGGCTCTTGGGGGGGGGGGGCAGTCCTGGACAGACTGCATGGCCCTGCAGGTTTTTGCAAGGTTTAGCATTTTTTTGTGTAAACCTAATTGTCTTGTCTTTATTTTTCCTCTCTTTAGGCGCAGGTGAGTATTCCTCTTGCATGCCCACTGTGTTTACTCACACTACACGTGTATATAATGCTTTGATTCACCGATATACCGTACATCAATGCTGCACTAAATAAAAATGCTCAACTCACTGAATATAGCGACTCTACTGATCTGATCCAAATGAACATACATGTATGACAAATTGTTGGGCCCCAGTCGTTGTTTGTTTCAGAGAACAGCTCAGGGTGTCACAAAGTATAGATTTGCAAACATTATCACCAGTTGATCGTTTCATTTCAACATCACTGATTGCGGAGAAGCACGACACCACCTACACAGGAATCAGCTCACACATATCACCAATTTCCAGAGCAATACAACATCATCAGTAATGTTGCCAAATGGCATAGCATCCCACCAATTACAAATTTCACAAGTTCCATCATCACAAATTGCAAAGTGGTACAATCCCTCACGAGTTTCAGGGTGGCACAGTCCCATCATCTCAAAATTGCAAAGTGGCACAATCCCTCACGTATTTCAGAGTGGCACAGTCCCATCATCACAAATTGCAAAGTGGCACAATACATCACCATCACCATCAGCTTTGTTGCAGAGTGGCACAACCCCAGTTCAAATTCCAATGAGACACGAAGGGATCAACAACAGGAGAGTGGCACACCATGCCACCGATTCTTACAGTTTCACCACCACATGTTGCACAATGGCAATTGCAGAGTTGCACGACCCTCTTCTTAATGCTGAGTGGCACTAATCCATCATCAGTAAAGTTGTGGAGTTGCACCGCGTCATCAACTCATTATGCTCATTCACTCGCCACACCAGACTTATTGCCTCTGCTCACCATCACCAAATCATTCATCATCACTTAACAGGAGCACCAAAGGCAACATTTGCCTCCATAACCACTTGCAATTGCCCTGTAACCGGCGCACACAGGCGATTAGATTGAAAGCAACAGTTAGAATGACAGAAGGTCATCATCAGAACCGAGTGGTCGAAAAGAATAATCTGACTACTCTGAAGACCATTTTGTTGCTCTCAATTTTGTTGCCCTGCTGTCCTAATTGCACAACTTACGCAATGATAAAATTCATAATCTGGAGCAAGCTTATGAATTAACCATAACTTTGTATATATTTGTGTTGACTTAATTCGAACTAACTTTAAAGCATGAGGGGAGCTGAATTAGTGGAGTTCGAAAACATTGGGAGTTCGAGATGTCCTGTCTTAGTGTGGTCTTAAGTGGACCATCAGATTTCTCGAGATGTTTGGAGATTTGAATCTTTGACAGGCCAGCATCCTGTTCAAAAGATCTGATCATCCCTAGTAGTGGTGTCTTTTTTGAGCCACTCTAGCCCATGTGCAATGGCTGACAAACTTGTTTATCTTTTTTTGACAATATAACCACAAGATCATCTGTTAGTACATTGTAGATGTCACCTATTTTAGCGTGTCAGTCATATCTGCTGTCCATTGTCATGTGTCTGGCCATGTTGTCTCTTATTTCTGTCTTGTCTGCTCACAGAAGAACGAATGAAACTATAAATTGGCTGACAGACGTGTTAGCCTGTCTTTGTTCTGTCTTCTCCCTTTGAAAAACCCACAGAAGTGTCCCCATCTTTCAGAGTTGTTACCCTGTACTGACTTGAGTCTCTCTTCTTCATTTCAGATAAACCCGGACCACCAGAGGAACCAGAGGTGACCGACATCTTGCGGACAAGTGCTGTTGTCACCTGGAAGCCACCAACCAATGATGGTGGCTCCAAGGTCACTGGATACCAGGTTGAACGCCGCCTGACGACTAGTAACCGCTGGGCCGTCATTAATAAAAAGCCGATCACGGATTTGTCCTACAAGGATGAGGACCTCAAGGATGGAATGGAATATGAGTATCGCGTCGCCGCCCAGAATATGGCCGGTGTTGGCGAACCTAGCTATCCTTCAAAGAAGTTTACTGCCAAGGACCCATGGGGTATGTACTATTGAAAAGTGTGAGATCTTTGTGATGTTAAAGTTAAAAGATAATGAATGAGCTCATTTTCAGTTGGGGGTTAAACTAAATGATGTGTTTGCTGCCAAAATCTAATGGATAATTTATTAGAGTTGAAAAATTTGTACATTTTAGGTTCCCGTTTTACTCTTTTACTATGATTTTCCTAAACTATTAAGTATTATTTGGCTTTATTCAGGCAACTCGCTGTCAAAATAGGCCTGCCTTATACTTTTGCTTTGGCTGAAAACTTTTCATTTCCTCCACAGACAAACCCGGACCACCTGGCATCCCCCACTTTAGCGAGGTGACAGACTCCTCTGTCAAGGTGACCTGGACTGCACCAGAAGACGATGGGCGCACCCCAATCACTGGCTACCACCTGGAAATGAAACCAGCTACAGCATCAAAATGGACCCCAGCATCTGTTGACAAGGTTACGGATCTGAACTTCATTGCACGGAGACTCAAGACGGATACGGAATACGTTTTCCGCGTTTGTGCTGAGAACAAGATCGGAACTGGACCGTTCTCAAAGGCAACGGAACCGATCAACATCAAGGCTCCTCTGGGTAAGATACTTTGCCTCTACTGATGTTGCTACAAACTGACTCTCAGATGTCTTAGACACAAGCGCAGAATGAAATCTATCTGGAAGTCGCAGTGCCAGAAGAGTTTTTGTGTTTGTTTAGTAAGTCTTGCAAGAATATGTGTTCCTTTCAAGTGAGAAGGTACACAATAGGTTTCACTGGAATAATATTGTCTGACTTAAGTTTCACTGCAGTCCGACCTTTCTTTCTGAGGCCGAAAATTCTCAGTGAACACAATTTTTAGGAAAAATGGCATTTCACTTGCATCCTCTAGCTAGCTTATGTCTTTGCTTCTTCAGTTGGTGACCCACCAGTGATCGAGGGCCCACTCCAGGACGTGACTGTCGTCTCATCAACTGAGGCTGTCATGGATTGCGACATCGAACCTGGCGAACCTGCAGCAGAGATTGAATGGTATGTATAGCGATTGTGCTATAAGTGAAGTTACATTGTAGTAGAGTCATTTCCAAATCTTTATCAGGATTTACGTTTATTTTATTTCATTCTTCTGCGTTCAGGCTGCCTACTCTGCATCTTCAACCATGGAGGAGATGAAGTGGATTGTCCTTTCAAGGTCTTATCGTGTCCCCCGAAGTTTATCCTTGGCATCGATGTCTGTAGGCCAGAATTGTTGTCGTGCACACTGTTGCAGGAGACAGTCTTGCAGGATGTGCACTGGTGTGTTCATTGCTGTCTGGCATTGACTTTCTACTGTGGATATGTAAATTTTATCTAAACAATCTTTTCTTCTCCAGGACTAAGGATGGCAAACAGTTGCGGTCCTCCGGCCGATTCTCTCTGACCTACAAGAACAAGACTGCTCAGCTGAAGGTCAAGGACACGACCCCTGACGACGCGGGTGAATACAAGGTCACAGCGTCAAACGTTATTGCGAGTGTCGACACTAAGGCGCATCTTATCGTGCACAGTAAGTTACGGAATTAAAAAAGTGCTCATTTTTTTCCGAATTTTTGGAAAACATCTAAGGTCATAAGATGTTTCTTACCATATTATTTCATTCTCATCCTTAAGTCTTGTGATAATTCCCAACCCAAGTGGAACATGTGGAACAGGTTTGTATCTCTGTTACTTTGTAATGACCTCTCAACCATTAATTAATCAACCGTCATGAACTTCATATTAAACATGTTCTCCATTCTTTCTTCAATGTTGTTCACAATTCATTTCAGTGGCACCCACTATTGAATATGAGAAGAAATACAGCGAACCCCAAGCAGTTAAAGCGGGAAAATCCTTCAGTGTATCGGTGACCGTCTCTGGTATCCCGACACCACGAGTCTCCTGGTCTCTGAATAATGATGTCCTGGAGGAAAACAAGAGGATTACTCTTGACTCTCGTGAGAGGAAACACTACACGATTACTGTCAAGAATTTGAAGAAAGAGGACGCCGGTGTCTATACCATCTCGGCCGAGAATATCGTTGGCAGGAAGAACGCCGAGTTTGAACTCAAGGTTTTGGGTAAGTACAGGAAGTGCGATGGTGTTGTTGTTGAGTGTTGGACCTGACTGAGAGATTGTTGGTTCAGATTCCTTACCAATTTGATCTTTTCACATTTGGGTTCTTAGGTGGAGTGATGCATTTTGAGGCTACTTCTTAGCAACTTGTTTCACTAACTCAGGTCACTTCACATTATTACCCTGAGTCGTTGGCCCCTTCATTCATGATTTATCAACTATGAGTTAGTGTTTGATTTTGTTATTTTGTTCTGTCATAGATAAACCACTACCACCTCAAGACCTGAAAGTGACTGAAATCCAGAGAGATTCTGTCTCGGTGACCTGGCAAGCTCCAAAGGACGATGGTGGCTCACCAATCACCAAGTACACGCTGGAAAAACGTGACGCCAAGCGCACTAACTGGAGCAGCGCCGGTTCCGTCAAGGCTAAGGAGCTGACGTCAACAATCAGCAAACTGATTGAGGGCAACGAGTACTTCTTCCGTGTGATTGCTGAGAATGAGATCGGTCAGAGTGAACCGTGTGAACTCAAGCAACCAGTGAAACCAAAGAGTCCATTTGGTGAGTGTAAAATTTCAGTGTAATGTCAGTAAAATTTTTAGCTCTGAGTTGCCGAACAACTTGTTTCACAAACAACAGAGTCATCTACTCTTTCTGCCAAACACTTCAATTATTCTTGAACTTTCTTCACACAGATGTTCCTGGTGCCCCGATCAACCTGCGTGCAACTGATGCTAGCAAATCAAAGATCTCCATCGCCTGGAAGCCACCAAAGACTGACGGCGGTGCCAAGATCAAGGGCTACTGGATCGAGCGTCGCCAGGCCAGGAGCACCCGCTGGGTGAAGCTCAACAAGACTCTCATTGACGATCTCGAATACACAATGACCGATGTTGTTGAGGGCCAGGAGTATGAGTTCCAGGTCATGGCAGAGAATGCCGAGGGTGTTGGCGCTCCTGCTGATGCACTTGGACCAATCAAGGCCAAGGATCCTTATGGTAAGTTGAATGATGGAAATAGGGTTAAGTGTAGTCTGTTTTTTGTGACTCAGAACATAATAAGGGGTCTGGACACCAATAACCTCATTAATCCTCTGTAATTCTCTAAAGCTCTGCAAAATAATGACCTTTCCTCTCTGTTATCTAGATGTACCTGGACCCCCAGGCAAACCAGTCGTCACTGAGATGCTTGCAAACAAAGCCAAACTCACTTGGACCCATCCTAAGGATGATGGCGGCAGCCCAATCACAGAATACATCATCGAATCGAAACGACCAACTGATTATAAATGGTCCGTCGTCAACTTCGACACCAAGGTTACGAGTCCTGAATACACGGTGCCTGATCTGATCGAGAAGAATGACTACATCTTCCAGGTGAAGGCTGTCAATAAGGCGGGTGAGGGGAAGCCATCAGAGCCATCTGATGTGGCCAGATATGGTAAGGAATTGTTTTCAACTCTAGAGATCTTTTACAAGATATTTTCGCTGTACGATAGGAATAATCCTGTACCATGGTTGCCACTATTGTCTCAACCAATCGACCTTACTACTGGTACCTCTAAAATTTGTCAATTTCAGCAGCAGAGATCAAAGGTGCAAGAGGCTATGGCTTGAACTCCCAGCTGACAAAACGTTACCCACTCTTACATAAGGAACCTGTGAACAGCCAAAAATATCTGTTCATTGAAGTGAGACTGTATAAAATTTGTCCAAAGCAACTTATCTCTAGTTTTTGCAGAATGTAACTAACTCAGGGCCAATCTTGAAAAACACACACAAATCTATAGTAAGACTTTCTGTTTGAAATTTCAGATGTTCCAATCGAAATTATCAAGCCAATTGATGAGCAGCACATCAAGAAGATGCCAGCAGACGTCACCTTCGAGTGCGAACTCAACAAAGCAGACGTCGTTGTCGAGTGGTACAAGAACGACAAATTGATCGATTCTAACAAAAAATACAAAATGTCCGCTCGTGGGACTCATTACACACTCCAGATTAAGGCTGTGACTGATGAGGATGATGCAGACTATACATTCAAAGTCAAGAACAAGAATGTCCAGTGCCAGGCGGGATTGTTTGTCGAAGGTGAGGGAATTGTAACAGAAAGTTCTTTGCAAAGCTTTTGCATCTCGTTGTGTGGCTACAGCATTACGAGGAAGTCATGCTTTTAGCTGTAGAAATCACCCCAGTTGTTTGGTCATAATGCAAATCTTTCTGAATTCCAATCATGAAAAACAATTTATCAACACTCTTCATTTGATGTGGTGGTCACCAATAAAACTGAAGAGTAATAAAGGATAAAACACAATATATAAAAGACTTTGATAGATATTTGAGGAGCACTTTTTGAACGCTTTTAAACCTGTTTCTTTTTAGTTCCTCCTAAATTTATGGACAAGAAATTGGAAGACACAATAACGATGAAGGTGAAGACGTCCAAGATCATTGAGGTGCCGTTTGTCGCGAGCCCGATGCCAAAGATCACATGGGCTTTCAACGATGGTAAATTCTCTGATGAGAAACGTGTGACCGTAGAGACAATCCGCGGTATGACTGCCCTGACAATCAGCCGTGCTGAGAGACAGGATGCCGGAGATTACACGCTCAAGATTGAGAACAAGTTCGGCACAATCAGCATGAGTATCAGAGTGCGAGTCTTAGGTGAGTGCTAGAGTAGTCAAAATTGGTCTGAAAAATTTGGTCTATACTTGTCAGTTAAAATGCTTTATAGCAATTTTAACCCTGCTCTTGAAAGTAGTTTCACACCATAAATCGGAGTGTTTGTTTCCCTCCAGACAAACCATCTGTTCCAAGGTCATTTGTCCCAGATGAGGTCACTCCTGAATCTGCCCAACTTACGTGGAAGGAACCAGAAGACAGTGGCGGCTGTGACATCACAGGTTACATCATCGAGAGGCGCGACGCCAACCGCCAGTCGTGGAACAAAATCGGCACCACTGACAAGTGCGAATACCAGGCAACACGTCTGGTGGCGGGCAACTCATATGTGTTCCGAGTCTCGGCGGAGAATGAAGTGGGTGTTGGCCCTGCTGCTGAGAGCAAGACTGTGACTGCCAAATACGGATTCGGTGAGTTGCAACTTCTTCCGTTGTGTGATTTAGAGGCTGGAGAACACACTGGAGCTGGAAGATTCGTCGAGTGTAATACGAGGAATCCACTTCTACGATACAGCCTTGGTGGACTTTGGGTTACATTTATGTTGGCACACACCCACAGCATCTACAGAGATCCGCCTATACTTACGAAATTCATTTTGTGTTAGCAGCTGTTGCTGTATTGATGACCACTGGCGCCAAGAATCTTGTCACAGCACCACTGCAAGCACAGATGTGGTATCACAGGCTTTACTGTAGCCATCACCTGATCATGATCAAAAACTTCAATTACTATTAAAATCTAGAGTATCTTGCACGTCCATTGGATATTGTTTTTTCACCTTTCCCCTTCTTTTCAACAGAGAAACCTGGTGCACCAGACGCACCCATCGTATCCGAGATCTTTGTCAATAACTGCCAAGTCACTTGGAAGGCTCCATCTAAAGATGGCGGCTCCCCGATCCTCGGTTACCAACTGGAACGCCGCTTGACCTCCAGCACTCGCTGGTCCAAGGTCAATAAGAATGGCCTGAAGGATCTGACCTTGAAGGATGATGACCTCAAGGAGGGCATGGAGTATGAGTACCGGGTTGCTGCTGAGAACAAGGCTGGTTTTGGACCATTCAGTCCTCCGTCTAAGCCTTTCACTGCTAAGGATCCATGGGGTGAGTGAAGAATTGAGCATGATTAAAACTCATAACACCTTAGTCTGTATTTGGTACGAATCAATGTTCATTATTCATACAAAGGCACATGTAAGGATGGGTAATGTTTTTGGAGGCAGGGTCTAGGTTCAAAATCTGATTCCTCAAAAAAGGCCTGATTCATTCTGATGATTTCAAATTCTCTTACAGACAAGCCAGGTGCTCCTGGTACCCCAGAACTCAGCGAAATCACTGACTCCTCCATCCGACTTGACTGGACCCCACCTCAAAATGATGGTGGCGCCCCCATCCTCGGCTACCATGTCGAATACAAGTTGGCAGACTCGAGCAAATGGACACCCGCTTCAATTGACAAAGTCCTGGATACCAATCTGACAGTGCGACGCCTCAAGACGGACGCTGAGTATGAGTTTAGGGTCTGTGCAGAGAACAAGGTCGGCACAGGTCCATTCTCAAAGATTGCGGATATTGTCAAGATCAAGGCTCCACTTGGTGAGTAGAAACCTTTTGTGTGTTAGACCTGATTTGTAGATGAGCATACTTTGTACCCTTCATGAGATGCTTTAGAGACTGGGCTTCTTTGCCTCTGGTATATGATACTTGGAAAAAATTAAAGTCTCAAATCTTGAACCTTTTCAAGATTTTTATTATCATGTCTGTCTCTCCGCAGTCGGTGACCCGCCGAAGGTCTTAGATGAAATGGCAGATGTAACCGTCGTAGTCCCAGAAGACGCCGTCATGGACTGCGTCATCCAACCTGGTTCCCCGACTGCTGAGATTAAGTGGCTGAAGGACGGCAAACCAATCCCGTCTGATCGCAGATTCAAGCAGACCTACGAACGAAACACTGCCGAGCTGCGTATCAAGGAGAGCAAACCAGAGGATGCTGGGAAATATAAATGCATCGCCCATAATATAATCGGGACAGTGGAGACATCTGGATACTTGGTTGTCAACAGTAAGTTTTAAAAAGCTTGAATCTCGAATTTTATCGTTGTTTATAAATGTTTTGTCTACTTAAGATGTCATAAAAATGAACTTTTCAATTGTTCTAACTTTAAATTTCAGGCCTGTAATCTCTCATTGCTAACCTGTTTTACTTCAGTGCATCCCAACATCGACTATGACAAGAAATACAAAGAACCAGTCGAACTCGTCGCTGGCAAGACATTCAGTGTTCCAGTCAAGATCACCGGAGTCCCAATGCCCAAGGTCACTTGGTCAACAAACGAGAAGCAGCTAGAACTCTCGAGCAAGATTAACCTTGTTTTCAAGGACATGGATCATGCCGTTCATATCAAGAACGTCACAAGGCAGGACGCTGGTATCTACACCGTGTCGGCGGAGAACTTGGTCGGACGTAAACACGCCGAGTTTGAACTCAAAGTCAAAGGTGAGTTCAGAATTATTGACTTAAATCCATGACTTCAGAGATTGAAGACATTGAAAGTGTTTCACATACTGCGCGTCTTGTAAAATCTTTGTTCTCACAGTGATCTTCCATCCAATGTAACTACCAATTTCCAGTAGGTGAACAAGTGTGAAGTAATGAAATATATCTCTCTTTATCTCTTTTCAGACAAGCCATCTCCACCACAAGATCTCAAGGTCACTGACGTACAGAAGGAGTCAATATCCGTTTCCTGGCAAGCACCAACTGACGACGGTGGCGCTCCAATCAAGCAATACATTCTTGAGAAACGCGACGTCACGAGGAGTAACTGGACTAGCGCAGGAAAAGTCAAGCCAAATGAATTGACACAGACTGTAACGAAATTGATCGAGGGCAATGAGTACCTCATCCGTGTGATTGCTGAAAATGAGATTGGTCAGAGTGAGCCATGTGAACTCAAGGAACCTGTCAAGGCCAAGAGTCCATTTGGTAAGTTTTCTTTTAGGCTTTTTGACAGTAATGTGATATAGTCATTTGAAAAACCAATCAGAAAATTCAAAACATCTCTTCAACTTCTCTTCGTCATCTTTTCTAGATGTTCCTAGCGCCCCTCTGAAGCTTCACGCAACAGAAGTTTGCAAAACTCAAATCGCCATTGCCTGGAAGACGCCCGAATCAGATGGAGGTTCCAAGATCATCGGTTACGTCATCGAGATGAGGAAATCTCACAGCACCCGCTGGACCAAACTGAACAAGACACCAGTTCCGGAGTTGTCATATAATGTGACAGATGTCGTCGAGAACCAGGAGTATGAGTTCCAGGTGTCGGCCCAGAATGCGGAGGGTGTTGGTGCTCCATCTGTTACCCTTGGACCTATCAAAGCCAAGGATCCATACGGTGAGTCATGTCTACATCTGCCTCAAACCAGAAATTGTCACTGGTGGAAAGATTTTTGAATGAGTTCAGTATCCGCTTCCTGAGAAGTTTGCAAGAGCTTGTGTGGTCATGTAGGCCTGGACATGACATTGAGTCATGTTTGAGGAGGATTTGACTTTAGTTGATGTTGTGACTTGATGTGACCGAATGTCTGTTGGTTGTGAAAATGGATTCAATGATTCAACACATGTAAATACCACTATGATCACCATGTTAGCTAAATCTTATTTTTGCTTTGTAATGTTGTCTTCAGATGTTCCCGGACCACCTGGACAACCAAGAGTCCATGAAATCACTGCGGACTCTGCCAAACTGACATGGGCACCCCCTACAGAGGATGGAGGCAGCCCCGTTACCAGCTACACCGTCGAGATGAAAAAACCAATGGAGTACAAGTGGTCGACAGTCAGTGCTGACTTAACTGTCTCTCTGCCTGAACACACTGTGACCGGACTCAAGGAGTCAGTCGATTACATCTTCAGAGTCAGTGCGAGCAACAAGGCCGGCACTGGTAACCCATCTGAGCCTTCTGAAGTTGCGAAGTATGGTAAGTCTGATGTAGATCTTTGTCTGAGATATCGTTCTCTGATCTCAAAACTCCAAACTGGTTACGGATCCAGGGGGAATTGGGATTTGTAAATCTGGAACTGGTGTGGATTTGGAAGAAGAAATATCTCTCACTTTCATGGTTATTTGAGTGAAACCCAAAACTGAGACACTCTGCATCCTCCTCATTCCTGTTATTCTGTATTGCAGAAGCTCCTATTGAATTCACCAAACCACTCACAGACCAAGAGGTCAAGAAAATCCCAGGACGTGCCACGTTCGAGTGCGAAGTCACCAAGACTGACATTGATGTGGAATGGTTCAAGGGGGGCGTCCAGCTCGAGAGAAGCAATAAATACAAGATGGAGACCATCGGGAAGGTGCAGCGTCTTGTCATCAGTGACGTGAATGATGAGGATGATGACATTTACGTCTGCAAGATAAAGGGCAAGGAGACCAAGACGTCTGCTGCTCTCATTGTTGAAGGTAAACAATCTTCAAGTTTCCATTCAAGGTGCCATTTGTTCGATGGGGTGCCTTTAATTACTGCCAAGTGTCTGCTGAAGATTGACCTTAATAAGAATTTGTGTATGTGGATCACCAGAGCTGAAAAGCTGTTCTGTTTGTTTTTCAGTTCCACCCAAGTTCATGGTAGATAAAAACTTCCAAGATGTCATCATCATGAAGACCAACACAACTAAAATCATCGAGGTACCGTTCATGGCAAGTCCGATGCCTAAGATCACATGGGCCTACAATGATGGCAAGATCCCGGACACGAAGCGTATCACCGAGCAGACGATCCGTGGCATGACTTCGTTGACAATCAGCCGCGCTGTGAGGAGTGACGCCGGTGACTACACGCTTAAGATTGAGAATAAGTTTGGCACAGTGAACATGTCGATCAAGGTGAAAGTACTTGGTAAGTCATCCTGCACTGTGAATTGGTTGGTATGTGGTGGGTTGGGCCTTGGCCAAGAGTTGTCAGTCTTCATTCTCAGAGTCACTTGCTCGAATGAGACATTGAGAAAGTCACTTGTCCATTGAATCAGCCTAAACAGATTGGATGACCAATAGGTTTGATGTGCCACATATATGACCCAATCACCAGGTCCATGTGGACTCACAACCTCAACCCATGTGGTATTGGTGCCGGTGTCTATGCCCTTGTTAGGGGAATGGGGATGCGATGAGGAAAGTCTATCCTGTATTTACCTCCTTAGCGGAAACATAGAATAGCTTCGACTCAATTGGCTCCAACTACAAACTACTGTAATACACACTTCTCAGTGCCTCAGCTAATCTAAGATAGTGGTGTTTCCTAAATTATCAATGATATATTTCAGACAAGCCAACTGCACCAAGGAATCTAAAGCCAGTTGAGATCACACCGGAGTCATGCGTACTCAACTGGGAAACCCCAGAAGACAATGGCGGCTGTGACATCAGCAACTACATCGTGGAACGCCGTGATGCCAATCGCCAAACTTATAACAAGATCGGTACAACCAAAGAACTCAACTTTACCGACACAAGGATTGTTGAAGGGCGGGCGTATGTGTATCGGGTGTCGGCTGAGAATGAGGTCGGAGTGGGTGAACCTGCTGAGACGAAGTCTGTGACTGCCAAATATGGCTTTAGTAAGTTGACTTGAATCGGATCATTGATTATGATTTGATGAAACATTCTATTTTCAGCTCAGCTCAGAAGATGTTTAAGTCTGACTTGTCCAATGTAAACAATACATTCAGTGCATAATTCGAAACCAGAGCACTAGACAGTAAAAGCTTTCTTTGGCAGTATCAAACCCTTTGTGTTACAATAGTCTTTCTTAACCGTTTGCATCATTCTTTCATTAATGTTTCCCAAATTGTGCTGTGACATTTATTTTTTCGAATCTGATGAGTAAGTGGAACCAGAAAATGTCAAGACATTTCTGATGCTGTGTTCGCATTGGCCAATGTCATTTCTCCATTCTACTTCTAGACAAGCCAGGCCCACCCAACGCACCGACTGTGTCTGATATCCTTAGTACCGCATGCACCGTCAACTGGAAGGCCCCAGTTGACGACGGTGGCGCTCCAATCACAGGCTACATCCTTGAACGCGCCATGGCGAACAGCTCCCGCTGGATCAAGATGACAAAAGAGCCAATCAAGGAGACAACTCATGAGGTGAAAGACCTCAACGATGGGACTGAATACGTCTTCAAGGTCAGCGCTGTCAACAAGGCTGGTGTTGGCAAGCCTAGCCCGCCTTCCAAACCATTCACAGCAAAGGACCCATGGAGTAAGTGTTATTTAGTAATTGCGCCTCTGTGAGATTTTCAGGCCGCTGGCTTGTGGGAGGAGCATGCTTGCTTGTGGTTAAGTGCATAAAACGGGGAAAATAGTTGCTGTTTTAACATAGTATGAGTCACCGCATGGGTTTTGCTGGCCCTGTACTGAAAATAGAGCATAACACAATGAGAGAAAAGGATTTCTAGTCTGATGAATTTTAAAGCCATCCAGTCTAAGATGCTTCTTGGTTGAACTGCAACCAAATTGTTTATGTCCTCTGCACCCTCTTGCATGAATGGTTGCTGAGCATATCATATAGTTATTATTTGCCCTTCTTTTTCTTCAGGCAAACCTGGCCCACCAGGAATCCCGGAGTTCAGCAACATCACAAACACGTCGGTCAGCCTGACCTGGACACCACCAGAGAATGATGGTGGTGCCCCCATCACTAACTACATTCTCGAATCAAAGACAGTCGACGGCTTCAAATGGAGCCCTGTCACAACAGACAAAATCACTGAGACAACTTATGTTGCTAGACGTTTGACGACGGATGCTGATTATGTGTTCCGTGTGAGCGCTGTGAACAAGGTTGGCGCTGGCCCTGCATCTGAGAACAGAGAACCTATCAAGATTAAGGAACCACTTGGTAGGTCTTGGGTTTTTAATTTGTCTCAACTCTGTTCAATTAAAATCAGCAATGAGCAATTATCTTTGTGTTTTTCAGGACTTTCTTTCTTTAAGATGTAAGTTATCGTTTTCTTCATCTTTTTAGTTGGTGATGCACCAGTTCTCAACAGTGACCTTGAGGATGTGACTGTCATTGCTCCAGAGGATGCCATCTTGGATTGCAACATCACAGGTGGCCAGCCTACCGCTGAAATCAAATGGTAAGGAATTCACATCTCAAACACTAAATCATTTTGTTGTTGTCTATTGGTTCAAATATCATCTCAGATAGTATTGATTTGAATGAAACTAGTTCCTTGAACCTGAGTGTCTATGCCAGCACAAGCAAACAATCTTTGCTAGGTTGGAAATGATGATGTTTAAACTGATGATATGATGCTTTATATTGCAGTATATTGCACCATTCTGTCATACGAGTGCAGTCTCTACATGAGAACAGTGGAGTAAAGGCCCAGTGACTTTGCTGGAGAAGACGTCTTGTTCCAATGCTAAAAAGGGGCATGTACTGGTTAAAATTCATCTAAAATTGTTTATTTCCTGCTTCTAGGTTCAAAGAAGGCAAACAGATCACGTCAAATGGCAAATACAAGATGTCACACAATGGCAAAGTGGCCCAACTCATCGTCACGAAGACCTCACCCAAAGATACTGCACAGTACAAGTGTGTCGCCTCAAACATCATTGGTAGCGTCTCGTCGAGCGCGATGGTGACTGTCAACAGTAAGTGTTGAATACAAAACTTTCAAATCAACTTTTGAAAATGTTTAGTAGTCTCGTGGTTAAGGTATCTGACTCATTAACTTATGATGTATTGCTTGTGACCTCTGGAAGGCATTTGCTTCATTTGCCAAGTCCTTTGAAAACAAACATGAGATTCATTGTACCTGGTGCCTAGTCCAGGGAAAAAAATCTCCCATCCTAGCAAGGAACATGAGTAGCTTGTGATGCACTCATTTGCCCTCACAGAAAATGGAGTCATTAGGTCTGTAACCCTACATTTGTAATCATTCCATCACATGCTCTTTACACGGTTTGCTATCATTTTTCCAGTGGCGCCAACTATTGACTACGAAAAGAAATACAGCGAGGTGATCAGTCTGAAGGCAGGCAGCAGCCTCCACCTTCCCGTGACTGTAACCGGCGTACCGAACCCCAGAGTCACATGGTCATTCAACGACAAGACCATGGCAGCCAGTCCAAAGACGAAGTTCGAATCCCGGGAAACGCACTTCGCTGTGACGACGCGGGAAGTAAACAGAGAAAATGGCGGCATCTATACCGTCACGGCTGAGAATGTCGTTGGAAGGAAACACGCCACGTTTGAGGTCAAAATAAAAGGTTAGTTAAGAGGACGTGTATCACTTACACTACTGTGCTTTGTGAGCATCAGTAAAGACCAGCTTTATATGAAATACAAGCTAGGGTTTTTACTTGTACCATTGGCAATTCCAATTTCTCACACTTGCTGTAGTGGTGTCAGCTTAACTGTTCAAACCAGAGAATGTGCAAATTAGACATAAATCCTATCTTTTTCCCAGGTTCCATTTGCAGTTCATCCTACTCATTTTGGCGGAACATATTTCATTTAGTTTAATTCAGAGTTGAAAATGACACGTAAACAGAAAATTTGGATTGAAAAAAATTATATTTTTTCTCTTTCTACAGACGTTCCTTCTGCTCCAAGAGACTTAAAGGTCACAGACATCCAGAGAGACTCCATCGCTGTCACCTGGCAAGCTCCTGAATCCGATGGAGGTGTCCCGATCACAAAATACATCATCGAAAAACGCGACATAAACAGAAGTAGTTGGTCAAGCGCTGGGAAGGTGAAGCCAAGCGAACTCGCTTTCACTGTTGGGAAACTGATCGAGGGCAACGAGTACTTCATCCGTGTGATTGCTGAGAATGAGATCGGTCAGGGTGAGCCATGTGAACTCAAAGACCCCGTCAAGGCAAAGAGTCCATTTGACGTGCCCGGACCCCCATTAAATCTCCGTCCAGTTGAGATCTCGAAGACTTCTTGTTCCATGACCTGGAATGTGCCGGTCAGCGATGGCGGATCCAAGATCAAGGGATACATCATCGAACGCGCTCAAGGTTACGGAGGTCGCTGGGTGAAGGTCAATAGGTCGCCTGTTTCTGACCTGTCCTATGATGTCAAAGATCTGGTCGAGAACCAGGAGTATGAGTTCCGTGTGTCGGCTGAGAATGCGGAGGGCGTTGGTGCCCCATCTCAGTCCATTGGGCCGTTCAAAGCCAAGGATGCATTTGGTGAGTGGTTCATTTTTGGTTTATCATTTGTTTTCTTCAAGGTAGATCAAAAGCTATTTCTCTGGGGTTCTGTTGATATATTTCACCCCCTACACCCAAAGAAAGGTGTCCTATAAGGCTAATAACATGTTAGAAGTATCTGGCTGCTTTGGATGGTATATACAAATTTTGGCAGTTGGAGTCAATTTGTTAGTAGTCCTCGTATACATGGTAGAAATGACATCCTATTACAGATCCTCCTGGCCAACCTGGCAAGCCAACCATCCGTGACGTCACCGATGGCACTGCCCGACTCAACTGGACTGCTCCAAGGAGTGATGGAGGGGCACCAATCTCAAACTACATCATCGAGATGAAACGACCTCAGGAGTACAAGTGGCAGGAAGTGAACGTCGGTGTCAATGTGACGTCAACCGACTATGCCGTGCCTGGTCTAGCTGAGGAGGTGGAGTTTGTGTTCAGGGTTACAGCTGTCAATAAGGCTGGACCTGGCAAGCCATCGGAACCTTCTGATAAGACCAAATACAGTAAGTCTGTTAGTTTTAAAGGAAGACTTTAGGTAGGAGCTTTAAGTAACGTGTTTTTGGTAGGAGACAAGTGGGTGATAGGCATCGGCACTGCTACTATTCACACATGCAGAAGGAATACTTTTATCACTTCATCAAACAAGACCCAAATAGGGTAAATCGAACTTCACCTATTGTTCATTGACATGGGTTCTTTGGAAAAGTTCTTTTCTGCTACAATAATGCCTTCACATTTGCAGGCAAACCAATACTGATCATCAAACCCTTGACTGAGCAGACTGTGAAGAAACTGCCCGCAACTGTCACATTTGAATGCACCATCTCCAAAACCAAGCTCCTGGTAGACTGGTACAAGAACGACCAGAAACTGGCCAAGAGTAAGAAGTACAGGTTCGAGGAGGAGGGAAATGTGTATCGCCTTGTCATCCATGAGGTATCGGACGAGGATGATGCGGATTTCACCATCAGGGTGCAGGATACTGATGTCAAGTCTACGGCTGGACTGTTTGTTGAAGGTAGGGAAAATGTTACAGTAGTGTTGGTGAATCAGTTATGACTATGAGGCACTGAATTCCAAAACTATTGTATATACTTTGGTGGATTTATGAGAGATCTTACTCCATGCTATTCAGGCAGTGGTTCACAGTAGTATCTGTGACGAATGATGACACCTATAAAAAAGAGAAAGTGTTCACCCCTTGAAGTTCTCTCACCCACGCTGTAAGATATTTGATTGTTTCTTTTTCAGTTGCCCCTGAAATCCGTTTGGACAAATCCTTCAAGGACACAATCATCATGAAACAAAACACAACGAAAATAATTGAGATCCCATTCATCGCGAGCCCTATGCCTACGGTCACCTGGGACTTTAATGGCGGGAAGTTCTCGGACAGCAGACGCATTACAGAGCAGACGATTCGTGGTATGACCGCGTTGACGATCAGCCGTGCTGAGAGACAGGATGCCGGGGAGTACACGTTGACCATAAAAAACAAACTTGGCAAGACTCACATAACATTAAAGGTTCTTGTACTTGGTGAGTGAAAGATTTGTCTGTGAAGCTGGCCAATCTGAGCTTGGCCACTAGTCTTTAGCTCACCTCCGGGGAGCTTATACGATACCGTCATCCTATCTTATCCTAATTTGTCCTATCTTTTCCTAAAATTGTATATCTATATACTTTCTACGTTATCCTTGAATTTCAGTCAAATCCATCAACCAATATGGCCGCCAGGCGGCCATCTTGAAAATTAAACAAAGTCCTATTACTCCGAAACTAATGATCGGATTGCAACCAAACTTAATGTGATTATGTATCTATGTACTCTTATCAATATACCTAATTTTAGTACCAGTATCCAAAATATAGGAATAGTTTAAGTAGCAGAATAGTCGGTCTCAGCAGAGTTGAGTTTACGTCCTGATTATGTTTTTTTTTCTAGACAAGCCATCACCACCACAGCGCTTGGCAGTTGATGAAGTAACTCCAGAGTCAGTTCACCTGACATGGAAGGAACCAGAAGACAGCGGCGGCTGTGACATCACAGGTTACATCATCGAGAGACGCGACGCAAACCGCCAATCCTGGAACAAGGTTGCTACTACCAAGAAACTTGAACACGTTGTCACAAAACTTGTCGAGGGCAATTCTTATGTCTTCCGAGTTATGGCTGAGAATGAGGTTGGAGTGAGTTCACCCGTTGAAACAGCACCAGTCAAGGCCAAATATGGATTTGGTAAGGATTGGATTTCTAATGCTCTTCTAATCAAAGTATAGGCAGAAAATTTGTGTTAAGTCATGTCACATAGACCAAATGGTGATAATATTGTGGATCACGTCAACATTTCAAACAACTGGTCAATTGGTGTTAAATGTAAATAACAAAAAATTCATGGAAAATGCCAATGTTGGGTATACTTTTTGATGGTTTTGGTAATGATATATATAGAATAGAATAACAATCAATTTAATCAAAATGATTTTGTTTCTTATTATACAGAGAAACCAGGAGCCCCTGATGCGCCAAAGGTCTCGGATATCTTCCGTGATTCATGCTTGGTCACCTGGTCTCTCCCCAACTACGATGGTGGTGCCAAAATCACCGGCTACCACCTTGAACGCCGCTTGACCTCTGGCACCCGTTGGTCAAAGGTCAACAAACAGCCAATCACTGACCTGTTTTGCAAAGTCGGTGACCTCAAGGACCAGAGCGAATACGAGTTTAGGGTGAGCGCTGAGAACAAGGCCGGTGTGGGATCTCCTAGTCAACCATCGAGGACAATTGTTGCCAAGGACCCATGGGGTGAGTTTACTGTGTGTTTGTGAAATAATATTGCGCCACATTTGGTACCATTAGAACTTACTTTTTGACTCAGATTTGGTACCATTAGAACTTAGTAGTTGTGAGTGAGACTCCAAACTAACAATGTTATATTTCCTTCGCAGACAAACCTGGCAAGCCTGGCGTACCCGAGTTCTCTGACATCGCCGACTCCTCCCTGCGCCTGACATGGACCCCGCCAAAGAATGACGGAGGTACCCCGATCACAAACTACATCATCGAGTCCAAGTCTGTCGATGGCTTCAAGTGGCTTCAAGCTTATGATGACCAGATCACTGAAACGTCTCAGGTTATCCGCAAACTCAAGACCGATTCTGTCTGCCAGTTCCGTGTCAGTGCCGTCAATAAGGTCGGCCAGGGACCACCTGCTGAGAACACTGAGCCCATCAGGATCAAGGCACCACTGGGTAAGTAATATTTGATAAAATTAAGTTTTGAATTTTGTTAGATATTAGGCCTATTCTATTTTGATGAAATACTTGATATTGGGAAGTCTGTGATAAATCTCAACCAAAAAAACCTGGTCTAAGACTAACAGGCTGTTGTAGCACACTTTTTATCACTTGCTGAGCTTGGCAGATATAAAGTTTTGGTATCACAAATACTGATTTCAACCCTTTGTTCCAGTTGGAGACCCGCCAAGCATCACCCGTGATCTAGAAGACCTGGCTGTCATTGCTCCAGCAGAAGCAGTCCTGACCTGTGAAATTGCACCTGGCGATCCCAGGGCAGAGGTCAAATGGTTCTTGGAAGGCAAGCAGCTGATCGCTGGTGGCCGCCATGACATGGCCTATCAGAACAAGACGGCGAAACTCACCATTAAGTCGACCCGACCGGATGACGCAGGGAAATATAAATGCGTGGCATCGAATGTGATCGGACATGCGGATACGTTTGCTGATCTTGCTGTGAGAAGTAAGTACATTGCTTCAGTTTAAGTTTTGTTTTGTTTTAATGACACATCTGCTAAGAGCTGATGTCAGCTTTGCCTGAAAATTAAAGGTTCCTTGCAAGTTCCCCGGAGTTGTAAATGACTGACTTTATCCTTCATAGAGTAGAGCTTTTTGATGAAAACCTGGAATAAAAGACACCTACAGACAATTTCGTGAATGGGCTAAGGGTACCTTGTGCATGAAAGGAGGATTCCTCTGTGCCTCTTGTCTGAATACTAAGTCTGTCAAACTGGATCAAATTTTTGCAGCTCAAACAGGAGGCATATCTTTTGTGCCAGTGACCACAAACCCCCCCCCCCCCCTCCATAGATTCGGAAATGATAACTTCCTTTGTACATTTCAGTGGCCCCAACCCTCGAGTACAACGACAAACTCAAAGAACCACAGGCACTCAAAGCTGACAGTTTCCTATCCATCATCGTCAACGTCCAAGGCATACCGACGCCATCTATTGCCTGGTCTCTGAACGGCAAGCCACTAACGTCATCAAGCCATGCAAAGATTGATAACAAGCGTGGTACAACTACACTGACGATTCAGTCGTTGAAGAAGGAGGATGCTGGGAAATTGATGGTTACGGCAGAGAATGTTGTCGGTACCAAGAGCGCTACGTTTGATATCACAATCAGAGGTGAGTGACAAAATTGGATGTGTCAATATTACCTTTTAAAACCAAAGAGATCTATCATAAATTGTAAGCAAAAGAGCAGTTTAACCTCATCGTTGCCGCATGACGGAAAACTACCATTGATAAAAGATAACTATTTTTATGATTCCTCTTCAGATAAACCATCACCGCCCCAAAACTTGAAGGTGACAGAGATACAGCGTGATGCGGTCTCACTCACCTGGCAACCACCAGAGGACGCCGGTGGAGTTCCAATTACCCGATACATCGTCGAGCGACGTGATGCTAAACGCAACACGTACACGAGTGCTGGAGCAGTTGACGCCAACACACTTTGCCAAACGGCTCATAAGTTGGCCGAGGGGAATGATTACTACTTCCGTGTTTTGGCTGAGAATGAGTTGGGCACAAGTGAGCCATGTGAGCTTAAGGACCTAGTCAAACCAAAGAGTCCATTTAGTGAGTAGAATTGTCTGTCTCATTTCTGCAAAATCCCCATCACTACGTTCAAAAAGTTTTCATTTGCAAAGAGAAGCAAAGTCTTCTTCTGCGTTCAGACTATTTGAGATGATGCTAGCCAGTCGATCCGTCTCGATAACAAAGTCGGCTTTAAAGTAAATTCAGAATTCTTCTCCAGAGGTATTCATGACGATCACATTATTTTGTTGTCAAATAGAAATGTTACGGTAATTGTTCATTTCAGATGTTCCTGGATCTCCGGAGAGACTCCGTGCCACAGAGGCCAGCCGACACAAAATCGACATTTCATGGGAACCACCGGTAAAGGATGGTGGTACTCCTGTGACCGGCTACTACATCGAACGCTGCGGCGGCTACAGCACCCGTTGGGTCAAGGTCAACAGGTCGGCGATCCCAGATTTGTCGTTCTCAGTCACGGATGTAACGGAGAACCAGGAGTATGAGTTCCGTGTCTTGGCGGAGAATGCTGAAGGAATCGGAGAGCCATCGTCGGTTCTTGGACCAATCAGGGCCAAAGATGCATTTGGTGAGTTAATCTTTTTTAGCATTGATCGACTTAAAACCTGAAAATATGCAATTGAATACTTTTGAAGTGGTCAACCAATCTATCTACCTATATCATGTCGGTTTCTAAATTATTGACTTTCATGACTTTCCCAGTATGCAGTAAACTGGGTTTATGATGAATGAGTTCTTCTTTTGCCAGACCCACCAGGCGCACCAAGCAAACCTGTCGTCCAGACCATGTCGGAGAAGTCAGTCAATCTATCATGGTCACCTCCAAGCTTCGATGGTGGGGCCCCCATCACAAGCTACATCCTCGAAATGAAGAAACCATTGGAATTCAAGTGGAGCACCGTCAATTATGACTTCACGATTCCACGGCCGGAGCACCAGGTTACGGGACTCAAGGATGATATGGAATACGTGTTCAGGGTGACGGCCGAGAACAAGGCCGGGCCCGGTAAACATTCAGAGCAGTCGGATATCATCAAGTTTGGTAAGTAAAACATTTGGTGCAAATTCGTTGCATTTTTAACCGCAAAGTTTGAAGACTTCTTTCATGAATGCAATTGATGCATTTTTGAAACTTTCACGAAATGCGCTTAATTAATTACTTTCTAGAACAACCTGTGACAGTCATGACACCATTAGAAGACCAGCGCATCAAGAAGCTACCCGCAGTTGCGACCTTCGAGTGCGAGATCAGCCGCCCGAACCTCGAAGCCAAGTGGTACAAGAACGACGAACTCTTAGAGCAGGGAAGAAAGTATAAGATTGAAGTGCGGGGCGGCACGCACCGTCTGACCATCAAGGATGTGACGGAAGAAGATGATGCTGATTACTCGATCAGGGTGAGGGGTGTGGAGTCCAAGGCACAGCTACTTGTAGAAGGTAAGTGTGGAGTTTTGCCACCAGGGGGCAAAATGTGAAAACACAAAAACTGCTCTATCTCCTTAAGAAGAGACTGATTGAAGAGACTCGCTGATTCATAGTTGCTGGAGCCAAGAAAATGCAATGGGATGAACTTTTGCCTCATTGTGAGTTCTTTAGAATGGCAAGGTATCTGCAATGTGCAAAGAGGCCTAAGAACTGTTTAAACGATGATTTCATGTATTTCCTTATTTAGTGCCACCTGCATTCCACCTCGACAAAATCAAAGACAAGATTTACATGAAGACCAACACCTCCAAGGTCATCGAGGTACCATTCTCGGCCAGTCCGATGCCCAAGGTCACATGGTCTTTCAACGACGGCCTCTTCTCCGACGAGAGACGTATCAAGGTTGAGACGATCCGTGGTATGACCGCCCTGACTATCAGCCGTGCTGAGAGGAAGGATGCTGGAGATTATACCTTGAAACTCGAGAATAAGCTTGGCAAAATCTCGTTGAACATTCAAGTGATTGTGATGGGTATGTTCTGCATTATTTGCCGTTTTGTTCTTCTCAAAGGCCTGTTGGTCTTAAACATTGTTAGCCGTGTGATCGGTAGGGCCCCTGAGACTCCGGCTATGATTCAGCTTCCACTCGGAAATTTTAACAAATTTGGCAACAATGAGAAAAGCCTGGTCACAAATGTGTTTAACAGCTCTTTACTTCAAAACGTGTGTGAAGTACACTAGATATTGTGTTTCTGTGATTCTAAATCAAATGATAAAAGTCGATCAAGCATCTTGTTGTCGGGAGGAGTGATCGATTGAAATTTCTAATATTGAAATGCAAATTTTTACTTCTAGACAAACCATCCGCACCTCGCCGCTTCAACTATGGAGACGCAACCCCAGAATCTGTTCATCTAACCTGGGACGTCCCAGAGGACGATGGTGGCTGCAACATTACCGGCTACATCATCGAGAGACGCGAGGCCAATCGCTCCTCGTGGAACAAGGTCGGACAGACCAGCCAGCTGGAATATACCGTTGGGAAACTTGTCGAGGGTAGCCAGTATGTGTTCCGCGTCTCTGCGGAGAACGAGTGTGGTGTTGGACCATCTGTCGAGATCTCTGGACCTGTTACTGCCAAGTATGGCTTTGGTGAGTGGTGAACTTTAATCTTGTTGAAATTTGCATTCAGCACGACATTGTTAGAACTCTCTTTTGCCCTTTTGCTCTTTTGCCCTTTCTGTCCTTGCTGAGCTCACCTTAGGACACAGAATGACTGGAAATCTTACCGGTAGATGATTTCAAAATTACTGTAAACCATTAAGTTTTCTTGGGCATTTGATTTTCACAGATTTTGCAAATATCCTTTCGATTTTGTTAATGAAAATTTCAAGAAAATCTCCTCAATTTATGGAGGATGTTTCTGATCATTGACCAAACTTATAAATAAAGACCTTTTTCTGAATTTGTCAATTTCAGACAAACCCGGAGCTCCTGATGCGCCCAAGGTCAAGGACATCTTCAAGGAATCATGCACGGTCACCTGGAATAAACCCGTCTCAGACGGTGGCTCCCCCATCATCGGTTACATCGTCGAGCGACACCAGACAACTAGCACCCGCTGGATCAAGGTGAACCGGGAACCAATCAAGGATCTGTTTTATAACGACACAGAGCTGAAGGAGGACAATGATTACGAGTATCGTGTCACTGCCGTCAACAAGGCTGGTTTAGGTAATGCCAGTCCAGCTTCGTCAATGTTCAAGGCTAAGGACCCTTGGAGTAAGTTTTGATGTTAATGTTCTCTTTCAGTCTTATTCTGAGACTAAGGAACTCTAAGATAGATACAGCTTCAAATTGGGTTGTTTTCCCCCTGAATATGTTATGAGGATGTTGATACCATTACCATCCACAAATGAGGTGACTTCTTTTAAGTATGATTTTGAATTTCATTCAAAAGTTTAAAAATATCACTTTACTACTGCGTGTAGTTCTGAAAAAGTCTATGCAGTTGACTCTCATTGTTGTCAATTTCTTGTCTCCAGATGTCCCTGGCCGCACTGGCAAACCATCCTTCAGCGACATGACAAACTCGTCCGTGCGTCTATCCTGGGCACCCCCAGAGGACGACGGCGGCTCACCGATCACAAACTACAAAATCGAATACAAAATGGTGGACGGTTTCAAATGGAATCAGGCCTCCCTTGACTTCGTGACGGAGGAAACGTGCGTAATTTCCAAACTTACCAAGGATACGGAGTATGTGTTCCGTGTCTGTGCTGAGAATAAGGTCGGGGCCGGACCGTGGACTGAGAGTCAGGATGCTGTCAAGATAATGGAGCACTTAGGTAGGTTTTGTTTTCTCCCGACGTACAGTCGGTAGCTGTAATTTTGGTCCTTACCTTCTCCTTTCTAAGGATGTCAAGACTAAGGCTCAAAGCACCAAACAATTTTGATCTCTTGATCTTATTTATCACATGAAGCAATTATCATTTGTTTGAGGTGGTCATCGCAGGTCTCGGCAATCTGCAAGTCGATATCAAACTCAGTGATTATCGGTTTTATCCGCTTGTCTTAAAAAAAATCAAAACATCTTTTACAGTTGGTGACCCACCAGTGTTGACCAGCAAACTGAAGGACTTGACAGTCGTGTCTCCAGATGTTGCCACCTTTGAATGTAAACTTAAATCGGGAGAGCCCGCTGCTGAGATTAAGTGGTGAGTTTATGTCAAGCGTTGAATTACTTCCTGACTCCAAGACAAACAGCCTCAGGTTCAGACTAGTCCAGAGAATTCAGCACCTTCGAACATTGCATTTGGCTGGTCCATCACTGGTTAGCTTCCAAGTAAAAACAAAGACTAGTCCCCATTTATCCGCCTGGAAAGAGAGGCAATGTTGGTTTTGGTGTCCGTTTTCTGAGTTAAAATGATTTACTTCACCACGAAATTGAATTGAAAGAAACTACACTTATAAACTGCATTTTAAACTGATTGCCTTTTCGTGTGATTTTCAGGTTCAAGGACCATCGCCCCATCACAACGGGAGACAAGTACGAGTGCACTTACAAGAGTGGCACTGCCTGCCTCAAGGTGAAGGACACTACGCCCAAGGATACTGGCAAATACCACTGCTTTGCCTCCAACATCATCTCGAGTGTCGAGACCACAGCCCAGCTCACCGTTCAATGCAAACCAACCATCGACTTCGAAGCCAAACTGAAGGACACGCAGACAGTGAATGCTGCCACGATCGTCAGGCTACCCGTCACTGTCGAGGGTATCCCCAAGCCCAAGGTCACTTGGACCCATAACAATGAGTCTGTATATGCTGCCAAGAATGTCCAGATCGATGCAAAGAACATCTACCATACTGCCAGCATCAAGAATACGACTAAGCCAGATTCTGGTGTTTACAAAGTCACGGCTGAGAACGAAGCTGGTGCCACGTCTGCCGAGTTTGAAGTGGTTATCATTGGTGAGTTTTGATGTTAAATCTTTGTGTGTGTATTCTTTAATTTCCTTGATGTTCTTCTTCTGTGGTAGACTTACACGTGCAATTCTCTACATGAGTGTCAATGCCGGCGCTGGCTAATGATCTGACTGATCTGACTCTTGGTTCAGCAAATTTCACTCATTCTGTATTTCCTCCTTCAGATAAGCCGTCGGCTCCCCGCGACCTCAAAGTGACAGACGTCCAGCGCGACTCTATCACAGTCACCTGGCAAACCCCGGCAGATGATGGCGGCTCCAAGATCACAGGTTACACTGTCGAGCGCCGGGACGCCATGAAGACGTCGTGGACAAGTGCTGGCCGTGTCGATGCCAATACCTTGACCCTCAAGGTTGGCAAACTGATGGAGGGTAATGAGTACCTTGTGCGAGTGTTCGCCGAAAATAAGATTGGTGCTGGACCCATCGTTGAGACAGACAAGCCAACTAAGGCCAAGAGTCCATTTGGTGAGTTGTTTATTTGGTTGACTGGATAATAAATTGTGTCAGAGTTATATCTTACATACAAAAGGCCGCCAGAAACTTAGTCCATTGTCTACAGGGCTATATTCCATTTCACGAAAAAATGGCATTTCATTCAAAAAAGCCTAAAATGGCTGGGAAAGTTTGTCAGTATTTCGCTTCAAATGCCTTATGCTTGCTTGGTGATGCTCTCTCCGATTCTGGCAAAGTACTTTTAGATACTTGGACTTGGAAGACTTGTTCAGTGTTATTCCCTTTCTCATGATTTCAACTCTCATCTTTTCCAGATCCTCCTGGTCCACCGAAGAACCTGACGGCCAGCGACATCACCTCATCGCAGGTGCACCTCACCTGGCAGAAGCCCGAGTCCGATGGTGGCTCACGCATCACTGGCTACGTCCTCGAGCGCCGCCAAGCCTTCAGCACCCGCTGGGTCCGAGTCAACAAGGCGCCGGTGCAGGAGACAGAGTACACAGTCAAAGACCTTGCTGAGGGACAGGACTACGACTTCAGGGTGACTGCTGTAAACGTTGAGGGTCAGGGAAGTCCATCAGACACTGTTGGACCCATCAGAGCAAAGGATCCATTTGGTAAGCTGCATATTTCATCTACAATTTGAAGAAAAAAATATCTGATTGAAAATGATAATAGTATTAAGGCTTCAACATGCAATTTGTTTAACAAGCCTGCAATGTATTTTGGTCAAATTTGTCAGTCAGTTGCTTTTGATTAAATCTTTATTGCCCTACCTTTGTTTCTCAGGTAAACCTGGCACCCCTGGTAAACCAGTCGTCTCGAACCTAACAGCCACAAGTGCTGCCCTGACTTGGAAGCCTCCACTTGACGATGGGGGCAGCCCCATAACCAGCTACACCCTGGAGATGAAACGTCCCATCGACTTCAAATGGACGGTCGTCAATTTTGACTTCACCATCCCGCATCCGGAGTACAAGGTGACTGGATTGAAAGAGGAGACAGATTATATGTTCCGAGTGATTGCCGAGAACAAGGCCGGTGCAAGTAGAGCATCAGAGCCTTCGGACATCATCAGATATGGTGAGTGTACATCTCCTATTTTATAATTATTGTAGTTTAAGTCTGCCTTGGATTTACCCCTAATGTAGTTAAGTATTCCCTTAAATGATATGCTCATTATGTCCTACCTGCAAAGATGTCATCAAAATGTGTCCAATAGTTCAATCTTCTCTCCACTATGTTCCAGTTGAGCCTCTCGAAGTGATCCGACATCTCTCGGACAAGACCATCACGGAACTCCCCAACACCGTCATATTCGAGTGCGAACTCAACAAGGATAACCTCGTCGTCGACTGGTACAAGGACGACCACCCAGCCGAGGGCAAGAAATACAAGTCGGACTCTGTTGGCAACAAGTATCTTCTGACCATTACGGATGTTACAGAAGAGGACCATGCCCAGTTCAGCATACGATACAGGAATGTTGAGTACTCAACCGCTAATCTGAAAATAGAAGGTAAATTTCTTTCAACATATATTTGAAAAGAGTAATTGCTTGCAATTTTATATCCTGTTCTGGCATCGGATCTTCTTTCTTGAACGAAAGCACTCACGAAATTGGCTACTCCATAACATGTAGAACGTCATTACGCCTTTGTTGATTTCTTCGACTTTTGGCCAAATTTCATGAAAATTCCTTGAAAACAATGCATTTGTTCTGAAACTCAATTTTGATAGGGACTGAAAACAGCATTTGTTCCTTGCTATCCGCATAGCTAGTGCAAGAGACTGTTATTCAAAGTTTAAAAACACTACCCACTTTTTCAGTTCCACCAAAGTTGCTGATTGACAAGAACTTCAAGGATACCATCGTGATGAAGACAAACACGTCCACCATCATCGAAGTTCCGTTCCAGGCTTGCCCAATGCCCATCATCACCTGGACGTTCAACGACGGCAAGTTCTCTGACACACGACGCATCACGGAGGAGACGATACGTGGCATGACCGCATTGACGATCAGTCGCGCTGAAAGGAAAGACGCGGGTACCTATAAACTCGTCATCAGGAACGATCTCGGTACAGTCAAATTGATCGTTAGCGTAATCGTCAAGGACAAGCCGTCTGCTCCCACGCACCTGACGACGGCAGATATGGAGGCCGATTCGTTGGTCATCAACTGGGAAGAACCGGAAGATAACGGTGGATGCGACATCACCAATTATATCATTGAGAGGCGGGAACACAACCGACGCTCTTTCCAACCAATTGGAACTTCTAAGGATAGGAGTTATAAGGCAACGCGTTTGTCTGCTGGCCAGTCCTATGTTTTCCAAGTGATTGCTGAGAATGAGTGTGGACGTGGACCACCGGCTGAGACTGACACGATTAACTTGAAGAGTCCCTATGGTAAGAAGTACATGTGGGCCTAAATTTCTGCTCGTGACATTTAGTAAATAGTAAGGATTTTATTTAAAGATCTGTTATGTGCTATGTAATGTTTATCAGAAATAAATTCAAACAGTAACATGGCACACCATTTGAAAATCTATTCTAACCTGATAAAAATCTGTTTCAGAACTGCCTGGTTCACCGTCAGCTCCTCAAGTGATTGAGACCTTCAGCGACTCGGCCAAGCTCGCCTGGAAAGAGCCTGCCCACGACGGTGGCACCAGGATCGTCGGCTACCACATTGAGCGCTTGATGCGCCCAGGAGCACGCTGGCTCCAGATCACGAAAGAACCAGTCGATGCATTGACGGCGAAGGTGTCTGACCTGATCGATGGAAATGAATACGAGTTCCGTGTTGCAGCCCAGAGCAAGGTCGGCATTGGGAAACCTGGACCACCATCCAGGCCGATCATCGCTAAGGACCCATGGGGTGAGTTCTCAGGTGTACATTGATCCTTTTAAGATTGTGATTATGCATTTTTAAGCACAATGCTGTGTCAATGAAATTAACTGATCATGTTGATCTCCAATATAAGAACGTTTCCTTTCAATGACGACATGTTTTACCCACATTTTCCAGAGAAACCCGGCCGTCCAACCAAACCTTTCATCAGCGCCGTAACCAAGAGGTCTGCCACACTCTCGTGGTCAGCACCAGAGCGTGACGGAGGCAACCCTGTCTTCAACTATGTCATCGAATACCGCCTCAAGGGAGGCTACAAGTGGGTCAAGGACAATTCAAACGTACCTGACACGTCCTTCAAGGTCACGGACCTCCGAGAGGATTCAGAGTACGAATTCCGGGTCAGCGCCGAGAACAAAGCAGGTGTTGGTCAGCCGTCTGATGAGACAGATATGATAAAGATTGCCGAGCCCCTGATTGGTGATCCGCCAGTCTTGGGCACGCCGCTTCAGGATCTCAGTGTCATTGCGCCAGAAGAAGCCATCTTGGATTGTGATATCAAGGCTGGTGAACCGGCTGCTGAAATCAGATGGTACGTAATCAAATTGTAGTTTGAGGGAGTTTATTGCAAAAAGGTGGCAGTATAAGTTAGCAGTCAACATAATATGTAACCTTTGTGGACGATATTGACATGGGCTGGAAACGTATTGAATTGGACCCCTAACTACTTCCGCCTACTGGTAACCCACCACTGTCAGGCAGATAAATTCATTTTCACAACATACGAAACAATTTCTTGTTGTATTTTCAGGTACAAAGATGGTCGCCAGATCAGCGGCGACAAACGTTACAAGATGAAATACGACGGCTCGGTAGCTGAGCTGAAAATCAAGGATCCGGTGCCGCATGATACTGGCATCTACAAATGTGAGGCAGCCAACAAGATTGGACGCGTTGAGTCACATGCTCAGCTCTCTGTCAATGGTAAGTTTTGGAGAAATAAATAAACTTTAGACCAATAAAATACCCGATCTTGTAACTTATTTTACTTACAGCAAGTGGCAGTTTTGTCTCGTTGACGTTGTCAAGCTCGCAATCTGAAAATCCAAAATGTTTTTTGTCAAATCTTCAACTGAATGAAATTTTCTCATTACAGTAAAACCAACCATCGAATACGACTCCAAGTACAAACAACCAATCTCGCTGAAGGGCAACACTACTTTGACCATTCCTATCAGATTTGAAGGCCTACCACGCCCAACTGTCACATGGTCCCTGAACGGCGTCAAGATCGCAAAGTCTGTCAAGACGACCATTGAAGTCGCAGACACTGGTTTCTCGACGCTGACGGTCAGGAGGGTGACCAAGCTAGAAGACCAAGGCAAATATACCGTCTCAGTGAAGAACTCCGTTGGGGAGGCCACAGCTGATTTCGTTGTGAACATCACTGGTGAGTTTGACATTTCCTCAGGCAAATAATTTTGTCGTCTTAACGTCATATCAATAAACTTCAATTCTTTGGCTAGAGCTTTCTATGTAATGATATCTATTGGCCATCTGTATGCTGTATCTATCTGCATCTATAAATCATTTGGATGGCAATATCGTTACCTGTGGGTTACTAGAGCTTGATTTCCACCACAGCATGAATGAACCATTGGCCATTGCAGTAAACGGTCATTGCAGTTTTCATAGGCGTTAGATCAATGTAAGTTGACCACAAAGCCGTGATGGTTTCCTGTGTTACTGAATCAGACCATTACGAAGGCAAGTTCAAAGAACCATATCATAATTGTATTAAGGATTTTTTGCCACCTTCATGACAAAAATTGCAATTATCGGGATCAAATTCCTCTTACAGATGTGCCACAACCACCCAAGGAAGTCAAAGTGGATGACGTACAGAGAGAATCTGTTACACTGTCCTGGTCAGCCCCACCAGATGATGGTGGCTCCAAACTCAAGGGCTACATCGTGGAGAGACGCGAGGCAAGCCGCACAATGTGGACAACATGCGCCCAGGTCGGTGCCAGTACTCTCAATGCGGAGGTCACCAAACTGACAGAAGGAAAGGAGTACAACTTCAGAGTTTGTGCCGAGAATGCTATTGGTGTCAGTGAGCCGGCTGAACTGAAGGAGGGTGTCGTGGTCAAGAGTCCATTTGGTGAGTAAACGATATTCCTTCAAGACATTTTGGGAGGAATACCCTTATCTAATGGGATGGAATGTCCTGGTTTTATTTGGGGGGAGGGTCTTCGTACATCATTTAGTCTAGCAAGTAAGATCGCATTGTCTTTCAGTCTCTTTATCAACTTGCTGCATGTCGAAGTGTCAAGTTGGTTGCAGTGTAAGAATTGGACTCCCCCCATGAACAAGAAGTGTCTTATCACCTTGCCGCATGTCGAAGTGTCGTGTTGGTTCCAGTGAAGGAATTGAACATCCCCACGAGTTACAGACTGGATGGGTTCCAAACTGTCATGATAATGATGTTATATTTCACCCTGACGAGTTTGAGAAAATACCAAATCAATATTTTTGTAACGAATTCTCTTTCTGATTACCAGATGTTCCAAGCCCACCAACAAGGCTGCGCCTGACAGAAGTCACTGCCAACAACATTGCCATAGCCTGGGAAGAACCAGAAACAAATGGTGGTGCCCCCATCAAGGGTTACATCATTGAACGTTGTCAAGGTTACAGTACGCGCTTCGTCAAGGTCAACCGCCAGCTCGTCAAGGAGATGTCTTACAAGATGGACGACGTGCGTGAGGGCGAGGAGTATGAGATCCGTGTGTCTGCCGAGAATGCGGAGGGCGTCAGTAAGCCATCGAACTCGTGCGGACCAGTCAGAGCCAAGGATCCATTCGGTAGGTGGTCACTATTCAGTTCTGTCTTGCCAACCATAGTGACCTCTGTAAATATTTGGTGAAATTTTTGGCAATTTAGTCTCTGAACTCGGAAACAGATATCGCCTTCTGTCCACAAAGAGTTGGGGGCAAAAAACCATGCCAGAATAATTGAACCATTCGCATACCTACATGTGTTTCTGTTATTATCAAATGTTATTCTTCTTTCCTCCTGCAGACAAACCTGGAGCCCCAGGTTGCCCAACTGTCCAGACCATCTCAGGCAGCCAAGCCAAGCTAAGATGGCAGCCACCGCGTGACGACGGAGGCAGCCCTATCACCAGCTATATCATCGAGATGAAGACGACCCATGACTACAAATGGAAGGTCGTGAACTACGACAAGAACGTCACCTCAACTGATTACATTGTCACTGGCCTCCACGATAATAACGATTACGTCTTCCGGGTCAGTGCAGAGAATAAGGCCGGCGTCGGTCGCCCATCGGAGGTTTCTGATGTTAACAAATTTGGTAAGAATGTTGTAAAATGATCAAATTTCTGTTACAAGTTTTGGCTAACCTATTACATGGTTGGATATCTCAGCAGAAAACAATTGCCTAATTTGCTAGGTTTGCTATTGACCTACCATTGCAATCCCTTTAACAATCAGAACAGCAAGATTTAACGTCAAGTCATTTTCCATTCACAGAAGAACCATTGGAGTTTGTTCGCAACCTAGAGGACAAGCGCATCAGCGAACTCCCCTGCTCCGTAACCTTTGATTGCGAGCTCAGCAAGAGCAACGTCATTGTCGAGTGGATGAGAAACAACAAAGTCCTGCACCCAGATGACCGCTACAAGTTCATCTCAGACGGCCGCGTGCATAGGCTGATCATCAAGGAGGTGACCGATGAGGATAATGCTGAGTTTACGGTGGTGGCGAGGGACAAGAGCTCGACTGCCCAACTCAGAATTGAAGGTAAGTTTGAATACAAACTTCAGCCTTCAGTTTAAAAAGTATTTTTAGCAGAAGTCTTTTCAAAATCTTAAGGACATCAGAAAATTGATGACAAAAATAGTTACTAACCTGATGAAGTGATTTGGATCTTGTTGCAGTTGCTTAAAGTTACCATTCCTCCATTTCAGCCCCACCAAAGATCCTAGTGGACAAACACTTCAAGGATGCTATTACCATGAAGTCCAACACGTCCACAATCATCGAGGTGCCCTTCTGCGGCTGCCCAATGCCCAAGGTCAAATGGACATTCGACGATAAACCGATCAGTGACAACCGGCATATTTCTGCGGAGACAATCAGAGGCATGACTGCTTTGACCTTGAATAGGGTCAACCGTAGCGATGCGGGCGTTTATAAAGTCTCCATCGAGAATGACTTTGGTGCTGTGAGGTTGAAGGTCAAAGTCAATGTGCTAGGTGAGTGAGGTGATTTTTTCATCTGAGAAATTTCTTGTCCCAATTCAGATGGTAAATCTTGACAAAGATAGGAAGGACTCTGCCTTGTTTTTTTGACAAATAAGATTTGATCATTAATCATAATCTCTGTTGCAGACAAACCAGCCCCACCCCAGAACCTGAAGGTCACTGACATAAAGCCCACAGCTGCGACCTTGACCTGGGAACAGCCGGAAGACGAGGGAGGCTGTGCTATTCTCAACTACATCGTGGAGAAACGTGAATCGAACCGCCGAACTTACACGGCAGTCGGCAAGTGCAAAGAAACCAAGATGGAAGTAACGCAGCTCGTCAAGGGTACCAACTACATCTTCCAGGTGTTTGCTGAGAATGAGTGCGGCGTGAGTCCACCCGCAGAGTTGGCAGGACCGGTCACAGCTAAGCATCCATTCTGTAAGTCTCTACGAGAACTTATTTTTTGTTGGTATATTTCTGGAACTGTACTCTTTCCACAAGAGGACACTCAAAACCGAAATTATCTGCTCTTCAATGCCTTACATGTATATCAGGGTAGGCAAATATTCAACATTTGCAGTTTGTGTTACCTGGACTAAAAGTCTCTAAATGAGTCGCTGGGCATCTCCAGGAGTCGCTAGGCCTATATGGTACCATACTAGAGACTATATAAACTAAGTTACAGCCCTGTAGTGAACTTCTAAGATGAATTACATAAATTTTGTCATGGTTTTTAGCTCCCCCTGGTGCCCCATCTGCTCCAACGATCTCCGACATCTATCGCGACAACTGTGTCGTCTCCTGGAAGCGGCCAGCCAGTGATGGCGGCTCGCCAATCACCGGCTACAACATCGAGCGTCGCATGACGTCAAGCCCACGCTGGGTAAAACTCAACCGTGAATACCTGACCGAGTGCTACCTCAAGGTGGAGGACCTAATTGAGGGTAGCAGTTACGAGTTCCGCATCGTTGCGGAGAATCTTGCTGGACCTGGAACACCCAGTCAACCTTCTCCAACAGTCACTGCAAAGGATCCATGGGGTAAGTAATTGCTTAACTTGTTGTTATGATTTGTCAAACTTGAAGCAAGAGGGGGATGGTTCTTGTTCATGAAGAAGTGGATGATATAAGATAATATATGATCTGTTTCTTCCAGATGTGCCTGGCCGCCCCAGCCGCCCAGAAGTGGGAGACATGACACGCAGATCTGCCGTCCTCTCCTGGAGAGCCCCAGACCGGGACGGAGGCAGTCCTGTCACCAACTACATCATCGAAATGAGACAGCCCGGCCAGTTTAGATGGCAGCCAGCGACAGATGAGCGTATCACCTCAACGGAGGCAAGGATCTCTGGTCTGTCTGAGGGACATGAGTACGAGTTCCGGGTTGCTGCCGAGAATCGTGCTGGCGTTAGTTCATTCACCGAGTCTGAGAAGGTAGTGAAGGTCCAGGAACCAATTGGTAAGTTAATAAAGATTCTTCAAAATAGGATGAGATACATGAAATACTGATCGATACTTAAAAAAAGAAAAGGACACAATATTTTGTGTGACTTAAGTGCTAAATAACGCACTAACACTAAACAAAAACTGTTTGTTATGAATCTTAATTCTGATTTCTTGTTTCTCATAATAGTTGGTGATGCCCCGAAACTGATTGAGCCACTCATAAATGTCCTTGTTGCCTCACCAAATGATGCCATCTTTGACTGCGACATGGAACTTGGTTCCCCGGCCCCCGAAATCAGGTGGTTCAAGGACAGTCACGAGATCCGTGAGAGCAAGAAGTATAAGATGCTGCAGGACAAGAAGTTGCTGGAGTTGAAGGTCGTTAAGGCCGACCTTGAGGATGAAGGGACATACTCGTGTGAGGTCAAGAATGCCCTCGGCAAGGTCAAGACATCAGCCAAGCTCACTGTCCAGAGTAAGTTATGGCTTCATTACTTGTGAAGTGTGCTTTAAAAGGTCTCACTTCTGTGTGGTTGTTAAAGTTGTCTTGTGTATCACTTCGAGTTATAGAGGTCTGTTTTACGATGCTGTACTGGGCCACTGAATTCTTTTTGCACAGTTTTAATCTTGGCTGATTGGAGTCCACATTAGGAAACACCTTTACCCTCTAATCGTAGTTTGCCCTGGCGCAGGCATTCAAGAACAGTCTTGGTGTTACATATGAACAGTTGTCACAAATAGACCAGGAATACCTGCTTTCTCCACAAATTCAAGCTGGGGCCCATTTGTATGGTTACACACTGAGTAGTGTAGTATCTTAGAAATTTCAAAACCATTTCTCTGCTTGCAGCTGCACCCAGAATTGAATACGACAAGCGTCTAGAGGAGATCCAGACCCTCAAAACAGGTGGCACCCTAGTCGTCAAGATCTTGAAATACGGCGTACCGGCTCCGACTATCAGCTGGTTCCAGGATGACAAACCACTCAAGACATGCAAGGAGGTTACAATCGATACCACAGGGAACACGTCCATATTGACTGTCAGAGGCGTGGTGAGGGAAGACGCTGGAAAATACAAGGTTGCACTGGAGAATGTTGTTGGAGAAGCAAGTGCCGATTTTGCTTTTGTTGTCCAAGGTAAGGACTGATTAAAGTTGATTGTAGACATAGAATGAATGAGAATTTGACATTCAGTGAAGTTTAATTTAACTATGTGTTAAATCTTCAAATCTTTTAGCAAGATACCTGCATTGCTTCTCTCTAACACACCATAGAGGATAAATGGAACTAAGTCTAAAATATGTAGCCTGGAGGGGGCTTGGCTAGGACAAGCAATACCCCTTGACCTTAGGTCCCAGCAGGAGTTGACCAACACAGGCTATAGACTTACAGTCTCTTGTTATGGTTAACATCAACAAATTAACAAATTAACGAAATTTGTTGTGTACTATTTCAGACAAACCTTCAGCTCCAAGAAACGTTGAGGTCACCGACATCAAACGTGATGCAGCCATGTTGAAATGGCTGCCGTCCGTCGACGATGGTGACTCCAAGATCACTGGCTACGTCATCGAGAAGTGTGACGCAAAGAGGCAGACGTGGACCACAGCAGCTCGCGTGGACCCTGAGACAACAGAATGTCTCCTGACTAGGTTGTATGAAGGAAATGACTACAGACTCCGTGTGTCGGCCGAGAATCGTGTTGGTGCCAGTGAGCCTGCTGAGGTGAAGGAGAGTGTTACTCCAAAGAGTCCTTACAGTAAGTCCTTCTCCCTCAAATATTTGTTTTATGCAAAAGTCTATGTAACACAGTATCACAGGACTATCAGGGGGCATTTGGACATGCGTGATAGTAATGGAAAACCAGAAGCAACCCAACTAAGATCAAACCTATTTCATGTCGATGGCAGGAGTGAATCTCTTAAGATAATCTGCTGCACTTCCAGTCAGCTCTGAAATGAGAGCTGTGATCAACTATCACCTCAGAGATTTCTTTCATTCAGGGAGCCCAAAACTAAGCAGAATTTGAGAAAAAATAATTTCAATACAATTCAAAAGTTACAAGTGCCAGGTTGGACCTTCTCTCTTGAGGTCTGCCATCGCCCTTCTTTGTCAGACTTTGATGTAGTGTTGAGAGTCCAAACTATGTTGCCTGGCCTCAACAGACTACAAATGGTAGACTGTGGTACATGTATATTCCCTTTCTCTTTAGGTGTTCCCGGCATGCCAAGAAAGCTACGTGCTACTGACGTCACTCGCTCTCATGTCAAGATTGAGTGGGAGAAACCGGAAACAGACGGTGGTACACCCATCACCGGCTACATTGTCGAGCGTCGCGTCGCGTTCAGTTCACGCTGGAGCAAGGCAAACAAATACCCGATCAACCAGACGTACTTTACCTCCTCCGATGTGCACATGGGTGAAGAGTACGAGTTCCAGGTCTCGGCAGAGAATGCCGAGGGCGTGGGACAACCATCCAATACATCCGGAGTTATCACTGTCAAGGACCCATATGGTAAGGGGTGACTTTGATCGTAAATTTTGAGTAATCATCATGACAGGAATGGGGTGTGGGGGAAGATCAATCAATCAATATCAATAAATAAATTTGTATTGCGCCCAAATCATAAGAAAAGGGAGCAGGGAATAAAATTTGACTATGTCCGTTTCCCTCTTGCCTGATTGACTTTCATTATGTCTTACAGACAAATCTGGCATCCCAAGCAAACCAGAAATCGTCAAGATGACGTCGACAACTTGTGCTCTCATGTGGGCCGCCCCTCGCGACGATGGAGGAAGCCCGATCACCAACTACATCGTTGAGATGAAGAAACAGTCTGACTACAAGTGGCTCGTGGTAGATGAGAATGTACCGGATACCACGTACACAGTCAAGGGCTTGCGTGAGGAGACAGAGTACACATTCCGTGTGATTGCTGTCAACAAGGCTGGCCAGAGTAAACCGTCGGATCCGTCAGACATTGCCTGCTATGGTATGTCTTATTTCTGTATATATATATGCATCTTTAAAGGTCTACATGTAGTACATTTACCTCTGTATCTTGTTTATTTGAATATTGACCCATTCGTGGTGGCAGTCAAGGTTCGTGGACTCCATCCTCGGCCTAGGAAGAGGAGACATCTACTGATTCTGAAGTTAGTGATTGTGGACGATGGAGGTGGTAACTGGTCACCCCATGACCCCAAAACTGAATATTTTGGTATGATTCATGATTTTTTTCACTTTCTATTGCAGAAGAGCCTATCAACATTGTAACAGGCCTACAAAACATCGATATCCAAGAACTCCCAGCCGATGCGACATTCTCCTGCGAGCTCAACAAGATGAACGTCCACGTCGATTGGATGAAGGACGGCATGCCGCTCAAGTTGACCAAGCGACACCATGCCATGGAGGAGGGATACAGGCATAAACTGATCATCAAGGACATCGGGCCCGAGGATATTGGCATGTATAGCATTGTGGTCAAGGGACAAACCTCCAAGGGAAAACTCACTGTTGAGGGTAAGGGCATACCTTCTTATATTTCATTCGCTTTGTTTTTTTTATTTTTGTTCTAGTTTGACCCAACTTGAACTGATTAAAACATCACAGTTTTTGCAATAGACTTATAAGTGTGATTAATTCCAACAGTGGAAGAGTGCAACTTGGCGTGTCGGGTGATATGGTGTCTTGTCGACAATATGAGAGTTTGGGGTTCTGACTGATCTTGTCACTGTTTTCTCTCCCAGTGTTGAGATGTATTAGTTTCCACTTCTTGGCATCCAGTGTGCCTCTGTGGAGACCTGTATGAGCAAATATTGTTGTAAAGTAGATATTTTACAGACTCGGGTAAAAAGAGCTTCATGTAACTTAAAGCTGCAAGTGGTTAGACAGCAAGTTCACTACTTTTGTTTCCCCCATCAGCACCTCCCAAGCTACACCTTGACGAGAGATTCAAGGACAACATCACCTTGAAGATCAACACGAGCGCCATCATCGAAGTCCCGTTCAGTGGCAGCCCACTCCCAGAAGTCTCTTGGAGATTCAACGGTGGGAATTTCACCGACTCTCGACGAATCAAAGATGAGACAATCCGCGGAATGACAAGTCTGACGATCAGTCGTGCTGAGCGGCGGGACTCAGGAGATTACAAACTAACCCTGAAGAATGGATTTGGAACTGTGTCGTTGACTGTCCATGTCACAGTCCTCGGTGAGTTGATGGTTCAGTTATTAGAGATGTTAAGATGGATTTGAAGAAAAAGCACCAATGCACTTTCAGTTGGCCTGCTCTTGCATCTTAGATATTAGAGATCTTTTCAGCTAGGAGCCTTTGAGATATGTAAAGGCTGGTTTTTACACATTTATCATTTTTTTCAGACAAGCCTGGTCCGCCCAGAAACTTCAAGATTGAGAACATCACAGCCAACTCCGCCGATCTGCTCTGGCAAGAACCTGACGATGACGGTGGCTCAGGAGTCACCGGCTACATTGTCGAGAAGCGTGAAATGAACCGACGCACGTACAACATGGTCAGCAGGACACCCAAGTGTCAGTACCAGGTGACACAGCTTCTCGAGGGAAGCCAGTACGTGTTCCAGGTCAGGGCAGAGAACGACTCTGGGGTCAGTCATCCTGTGGAGATACAGACACCAATTACTGCCAAACATCCATTCAGTAAGTTTATGTTAAATTTGTGCTATTGTAAAGTGATTGTCTCTGGCACATATGGGAATTCCTCTCACCAATTTGGCTGTATGAAGCTAGATTTAATTACAGGAAGTACGGTAGGTAGCAGCATGTTCTTTGCAACAAAAATGTACTTGGAAGATTTAATAAGCATGTAAAAACACTCTGAAGGAGCCAGAATAACCAATGGTCTTAGCAGAATGAAGATACACATCTGTCTTAATATGAATATTAATATGAATTTGGATTGGTAGTCTACTTGGTTCTTCACCTAGCAAACGATCTCACAAATCTGTCGTGATAACTTTGCAGGCATCCCCGGCCCACCAGACGCACCAAAGGTCTCTGAAGTCTTCGCAACCCACTGTACCCTGTCATGGAACCCACCAGCCCACGATGGTGGCTCACCTGTCACTGGCTACGTCATCGAGCGCTGCCTGTCAACGAGCATGAGATGGGTGAGAATTGCCAAGCTGGGCCTGGAGACCAAATGTGGAGTGACAGACTTGATGGAGGGCAATGACTACCAGTTCAGAGTACTGGCTGAGAACAAGGCGGGGCTTGGACAGCCTAGTACACCGACGAGACCTGTCACGGCAAAGGACCCATGGAGTGAGTACATATGTGTTTTCAGGAGATTTCAAGTATTCAGTCAAAGGAAACTGCTATGACAAAACGGTCCATTGCAATCAAACTTGACCGAGAAACATGATCATAGCTTCATCTTGGTCGTGCTTATTTCGGGCTACTGGAATTCTGTAGGTTGATCTAGTTTTGGTTGACTAGACTACCTGTGTGTGGTGCAATGCCTCATACTCACAGTGGTGTGATCAAGTCAGCATGTGATATGTTCTTGTTGACCTATGAAACCATCTGTGAATACGTTTCTAAATCTCGATCCCTTGTACAAAGCATAACTTTGTTGACATCTGAAAATCTATTTTCTTCCTTTGCAGACAAACCAGGGAAACCTGGTCAACCCCAACTCAGCGACGTCAAGAAGGAATCATGTAAACTGACGTGGACCCCGCCCGTCAATGACGGTGGAAGCCCAATCACAAACTATGTCGTAGACTACAAGGCTACCAGCGCCTTCAAGTGGGTCAGGGCCGATGACCGTGTCGATGGTACAACGTACAAGGTCGACGGTCTCCATAGCGGTAACGACTATGAATTCAGAGTAGCTGCTCAGAATCGTGCTGGAGTTGGGTCGTTCTCTATGACCAGAGACCATGCTACTCTGGATGAGGTTGATGGTAAGTTGCCTTAAGTTATTTTTGCGAGAGAGAAATGTCCCAATTAGGCCTCCTTACCATTGTTGCAATCTCTGGAATCTTTTATCGGGGTTCGTGAATGAAACTTTGAAGTTTATCCTTTTGGCCAAGTGTTTTTGCTGAGAGTTCTTGTCTCCATTGAAAGGATTCACAGAGTGAGATATTTCATGCCAACTTGAATTTCGTGTTTTCAGCAGGTGAAAAGCCAAAACTGAAAGAGGGACTTGTCGATGTCACGGTAGTCTCCCCAGCTCCCGCCATCTTGGATTGCGATATCCACCTCGGCGAGCCAGCGGCGCATATCCGTTGGTTCAAGGATGGTCGCGAGTTGTACGAGTCGCGTAAACACGCCATGCAGATAGAGGGAGAGGTCTGCGAGCTGAAGGTTAAGGATACGGATTACACTGACGGCGGGCGGTATAAGGTGGAAGCATCGAATAAGTCGGGCAAAGTTGTGAGCGAAGCTCGACTCGCTGTCTACAGTGAGTACTCCTTTACTTATAAGAACTTGGGCAGTATTCATGATCTCAACACTGATATGCTGATGAAGACCTTTTCAACGAATTGCCATGTCAATATGTTTTGATAATTCTTGAGTTGGTGGGTCTATTGCTGTGACTGTAGTTCTGCCAAAAGAATTTTGTTGTGCAGTTGTATGCAATTGTACCTTTGCCTGAATATGTTTAACTGAGCAGTTCTTAAAAACTCAGTCACTGAGCCTGTATTGGGCTGTCCTTGTGACTGTACTGATAAGTGCTACCTCAAGTGCAGAAGAAAGGGCTGTATTTCAATGTGATTCTCGATCCGTTTCAGCTGAACCCAAGGTTGAGTACGACAGTCGCTACTCAGAACCCCAGATCATCAGGGTTGGCTCCCAGATGACCATTGATACCCGAACCAGTGGATATCCTCGTCCCAAGGTCACTTGGACTTTGAATGACAAACCTCTACCAGTCCTTGCACAAGTCAAAACAACTGACGATTTCTCATCGATCAACGTCAAGAACATCTCACCGCAGTACGCAGGAACGTACAAGATTACAGTCCAGAATGAAGTCGGCAGCGTCTCCGCTGAATTTGTCGTGAACATCCGTGACAAGCCATCAAAACCCACCGATCTGGAAATCGTCGATATTCAGAAGAACTCCATTACGATCAAATGGCAACCCCCAATGCACGACGGCGGATCTGAGATCACGGGTTACACGATTGAACGCCGAGACATGAAGCGTACGATGTGGACCCTATCGGGCGATGCGGGACCCGAGCAGCGCACATTCATTGTCACCAAGTTGACTGAGGGCAATGACTATTGTATGCGAGTTAGTGCCAATAACAAGATTGGAGCTAGTGAGCCGATTGAACTGAAGACACCGACAACTGTCAAGAGTCCTTATGGTGAGCCTTCGCCTTTCTTAGACAAAAATCTACTATATTTCAATTCCAGAGTAGTTCATGTGGTGTTGATAGGTAATAGAGTGTATTTTTTTGAAGCGAATGCAGATTTATTACCTGTTGTAAGTAGGCCTAGTCCATGCACAATGAACAATGAAATTTCTTCTTGTTTTCTCAGACCCACCAAGCTCACCAAGAAGTGTCAATGTCGTAGAAGTTTTCAGGAGTCACATCCTCCTTGAATGGCAGAAACCGAAATCGGACGGCGGAACCAAAATTACCGGTTACACTGTCGAGCGCCGCCAGCCATCGGGATACTCAACCAGATGGCAGGCCGTGAACTCTCAGCCAATCGATGCGTGCGAGTTGAAAATGACTGACTGCTCGGAGGGACATGATTACGAGTTCCGAGTGATTGCCGAGAACGAGGCCGGGGTCAGTGAACCATCCGCAGCAACAGCTGTGGTTACTGCCAAGGACCCATGGGGTGAGTGAGATCAGGTTTTGAATTTTTGGGTCAGATTGCAAGAGGAAATCATCGTGATACACATTGCTGTCTGAAGCAAATGCAGAAGAAATGGAAGATGAAGACTTACATGTAATTGAGGGTAGCTGGGATATGTCCAATTGAACTTTTAGACCAGAACTATAATTAGAAGTCATCCTCGTTCAGCAATCAATGGTTGAGTCATGTGTTTTGTTGACTCACTTGATGGCTCATGAATGTTGGAGCCATTTGTCGGGTTTGAGCTAGAAAATGTGGAATCTAACGAGAAGCTATATCTTGAACAGCTTTCCAAAAACCTATCAAAGTGCTTTGCGCAAGAGTTCCTTGGAAAAGCACTATAACAATGCTGAACTTTAACGAATTTAACCTGTTTTGCAGATGCTCCTGATGCCCCTGGCAAACCTATCGTCACCAATTTCACCGAGGAGAGTTGCTCCCTTAAGTGGGCCGCTCCAGAAAATGATGGCGGTGCACCGATCAAATTCTACGTCATGGAAATGAAACGAGCGTCAGATTATCGCTGGTCGGTTGTCCACGACAACATCAAGGCGACAGAATACACTGTGTCACATCTGCGCCCAGAGACTGACTATGAGTTCCACATCTTGGCCGAGAACAAGGCTGGAGTCAGCCCGCCATCAGAGTCGAGTGGCATCGTCAGATATGGTGAGTGCTTTGACAGGTTGTTTCCTGTATAAACGATTACAAAACTGATGCTCACAGAGCCTGTTTTGAATGAAAAATGAAATTTGCCCCAAAATAGAAGCAATTAGCAAAATGTTTCATGAGAAAGTGCTGAGAACTATTCTTCTCTGTCCCGGAAACATGGCCCACAGCAAATATCCTACTTTGAATGAACCTATCCATACTTTCCTTGATCAACTACTTCCTATATATACAATAAGCTTGAACGAAAGCCAATAACAATATTTCTATGATGTATTGTTGTATTAAAACGTTTACATTTCTCCTTGCAGAGGAGCCTATCAACTTGGTCCGAGGTCTTGAAGACATCATCATCAAACAACTACCAAAGAGCGCCACCTTTGAGTGCGAATTCAAGAAGTCCAATCTCAACGTCCAATGGTTGAAAAATGGCCGCCCGATCGCACATGTGTCTAACTACAAGATATCAGCAATTGCGATGACCCACAAACTACACATCGAGAATGTGACGGAAGATGATGATGCAGAATACAGCGTCACCATTAAGGGTCGTGAGGTCTCCAAGGCGAAATTAATCGTCGAGGCCCCGCCACAAATATTCATCCAGGATAAATTCCGCGATCAGATTGTCCTGGAAGCCAACCAGTCATCAGTCATTGAGGTGCCTTTCACTGGTAGCCCACAGCCCGAGGTTACTTGGACTTACAACAACGGAAAACTGCCCGATCCCAGACGTTTCAAAGTCGACATCATTAGGAATATGACGTCGCTGGTGATTAGCCGCGCTGATAGGAAAGATGGTGGCGACTACAGTGTGCACCTTGAAAACAAATTTGGCGAAGTCAAGTTGACTGTCAGTGTACTTGTGTTAGGTAAGGAGTGAATTTGCAAGATTTCCTTAGAAAAAACATCGAATGACATTCAGCAATTGAACTGCAAGTGAACTGAAATTATTTCATTTTATTGGCCATTAATGCTTCAGATGTTGCACCAGGTATTTCATCTATTAGCTAATAATATTCAAATAGATGCTAAATCTGAATTGATCTTCCATATGCAAGAACGAATAGGGGAGGGGAGCATTCTTAATCTGATTTTTATTCCATAATTCATTACAGACAAACCATCAAAGCCTGAAAACTTCCTTGTAACGAATGTAACATCTGAGTCTGCCCTACTCACCTGGGAGTCCCCCAAGGATGACGGCGGTAGCAAGATCACCACATACGTTGTCGAGAAACGTGAAATGAGCAGACGCTCGTGGCAGACTATGACCAAGACGATGGAACACGAATTTGTCGCTCTTAAACTTGTTGAGGGTGTGAAGTACATGTTCCAAGTGCGTGCGGAGAATCGCTGTGGACTTGGTGAGGCCGCGGACACCCATGCCGCCATCATGGCCAAAGACCCATGGCGTAAGTGATGCAAAACATTCTACCATTTCTATGTTGGTCAGTTTCTAAGAATAATGGGAAGAATTCCTTCTAAATTGGGAGCAGGCCTATCTTGAATAAGATCTTTTTTTATAGGTTTATTCATTTCTTTGTCAAATTTTTCCAGTGCCCCCAGGTACACCTGAACCACCAACAGTCCGCGATGTCTTCAAGAATGAATGCAAGCTGAGCTGGCAGCCACCGTTCAACGATGGTGGTGCCAAGGTTACTGGCTACCACATCGAGCGCCGATCGACCACGAGTGCCCGCTGGATCCACATCAACCGTGAACCAATCAGAGATACGCAGCTCCACGTTACCGACTTGATGGAGAATTCTGAGTATGATTTCCGTGTGACTGCTGAGAACAAGGCGGGACAGGGCGACCCCAGTGCTCCATCTGTCAGGATCAGGGCTAAGGACCCATGGGGTAAGTTCGCTGATGAATAATCTCAAGAACATCTAATTGAAGAGAGGAGTGGTCTAGTCGTCAAGGTGTCTGGACTCGTAATCGAGGCATCCTGAGTCCAATACCTGACACTGACTCAGCATAAGCTTGGAAGAGTACTGATCTACTCCTCCAGGGCCAAAGGTGGAGGTGCTAGGCCAATTACCTAAAGTGGAATGCAACCAAACTGAGTGAATGCAAGGGAAAATTAATTGACAAAACGTTTAGAAATGAATTTCCAACAACCTTCCGAAATTCTGAATGAGTTTGTTTCTACTCAAGCATCATTGAATCTGTCTTGTTTGCAAGTATTCTATTTCATCCTCTTCATTCCAGACAAACCTGGCACAGTAGGAAAGCCAGTCGTCTCCGACGTCACTCACAATTCCTGCCGCTTGACGTGGACCGCCCCAGAGGAAGATGGCGGATCCCGCATCACAAACTACATCGTCGAAAGCCGCAAGATGGGCAACTACAAATGGTTGTCTGCACTGACCACAATGGACAAGATCGCGGAGACTAGCATCGTCATTCCGAACCTTCACGAGGACCAGGAGTACGAATTTAGAGTTGCTGCAGAGAATAAGGCAGGACTTGGACCATTTGTGGAAGCCCCAATGGTTATAAGGGCCAAGAGTCCAATCGGTAAGAAATGTTTTACCTTCTCCGTGACAGCTGGTTCAGTCTGCAGTTTTATGTTGGTGATCGTCCGGAATAAGCCTAAAGTCTTTAGTACATTTCACAGCAGTCATGCAGTTGTTTGAATGCCAGACTCTCATCTAAAGATTTACACTTGAATTTCAACTTGTTCAGAAATCTAAGTATTTTTGCCCTTATCGTTCAGTTGGAGATCCACCAGAGGTGACCAAGTCTCTATCAGACCAACAGGTGGTGACACCCAAGTCTGTTACCCTCGAATGTACCATCAACCCTGGAAAGCCTGCCGCTGAAGTCAAATGGTAAGTCGATGATGAAGTCTTCATTCTCAAATCATCTATGATAAACCCTGATGATGTTTAAGAATATCTCATCCTGGGAATCAGTGCTACAGGATATAGGGCTCAGAGCCCGACACTTTTGTTTTCAAGCAGTCATGATCATGATCATCAGTCAACTGTAGCTCTTCGCACAGTTTTGGCAATCATTGTATGTAAACATGTGTTTAAGTCATATCCCAAGAAATCTTCATTATAATCAAATTTATGTAATAGATTCATCTTAACGTTGTGCCAAAAGCACGTTGACCTTGACCTCTTCTTTTAGGTACAAAGATGGCCGTGAAGTGTACCAGAGCAAGAGGATCAAGATGAGTTACGAGAACAAGACAGCGCAGCTCAAGTTCGCGGAGACAGAACTCCTAGATGCTGGACGCTACAAGTGTGAAGCAGCTAACGTCCTTGGCAGAGTACACACCGCATCCATTCTCACGATTTGCAGTAAGTCACTTCAAAATTTTCTCAATAGATGATGGCTGCTCGCTATAAGGTGTTCCGCATTTATGATAGCAAAAATATGAAATCGTAGACATAGCCGATTAATTAGTTAGCCTGTGACAAGTTCCAGGAACACTCATTACCTCTCTTTCAAGTGTGGCCTTTCCTTGATAAAAATTATATTGTACTGAACGTTTCAGTTTATATAACGTTCTGTCGAAATGAAAAAGAAGATTGAAACAATGTTCTCTATGTTTTAGCACCACCCAAGATTGACTACGACAAACGTCTGCGAGAACCACAATCCATCAAGTCTGGCGCATCAGTGATCATCACGGTCAACTTGAATGGAATTCCCGCTCCAGATAGCAGATGGTTCCACAAGGGGGCACCAATAGAGGAGTCGCAGCGCATCAGTGTCGAATCATCGGACCAATACACAACACTCACCGTCAGGAAATGTACCCGAGAGGATGCTGGGAAATACTCCATCATCGCCAAGAATAAGGCGGGCATGGACGAGGTGGACTTTGACATCAAAGTCAGAGGTATGAAGCACGATTTATACACTGACATTAGTCCAAACATGAAATGTGCATTGAATTAAAAAATGAGTAACTTTTTTACTAAAAAATGAGTAAACTTCTTTTTGATAAAAAAGTGAGTAAATTTTTTTTGATACTCTGAGGATTATGAAATATCAAGTAATAAGGTTTTTTGAAATGTTGGATGTTTTTTGGGAGGAAATCTTGTCTGGCAATTGTAGAAAATATCTGAAGCTAAAAGTAAAATCTATCCATAAAATCTATCTACTCTTTCAGACAAGCCATCTTCCCCTAGCAACATGAAGGTCATGGCCGTGACTGCTGAATCTATCAGCCTCACCTGGGAAGCCCCAGACAGTGACGGTGGTGACACCATCACAGGCTACATCATCGAAAAGAAGGATGCAACACGCACAACATGGACGACAGCGGCCATGTTGGGTCCGAATGTGTATGCATACACGTTGCCGAAACTGATTGAGGGTAATGACTACTTGCTGCGTATTTACGCTGAGAACTCTGTTGGGACAAGTGAACCACTTGCATTGGCTGATTCAGTCAGGGTCAAGAGTCCTTATGGTAAGTTGGCCAATTTCCTTGATTCAGATTTTTCACTTGCACCAAAGAATATTTTTAGGAGTACCTTGTCCAAGTTTTGTATCCTGCTTGTTTTTTGCTATCAAGGATCTTCATAAGAAGACATAGACCTATATTACATGCTGCAAGACTAGTGTAGCTAGTATGGCCAAAGTTGGGGAAATCGCCTTCAAACAAAGGCCACAAGACTTCTGCCCAGTCACCTAACTACGTCGGTGGTAGAAATTTTGATGAAATTTCAACAACCGTTCCTTTGACTTTTAGATTCACCCAGTGCACCGAGAAATGCGAGAGTCACTGATGTTGGCAAGGATCACGTCACCATCACCTGGGACGAACCAAACAAAGATGGCGGCTCGCCGATCACTGGATACTACGTGGAGCGTCGCCAGCCATTTAGCTCACGCTGGACACGCGTTAACAAGAAACCGGTCACGTCAACCTCATATACAGTAAAGGATGTGGTTGAGGATACTGAGTATGAGTTCCGGGTTGTTGCCGAGAATAAGGCTGGTTGTGGCAAACCAGAAGAGATTGAGCGCAAGATCAAGACCAAGGATCCGTACGGTAGGTAGTCTTGTTTTCTTGTGATGCATGCTTGAAAGGAATGGTACAAAGTGGGTTTGTTTACTTGAAACATGTTAAGAAAGCAATACATGTACTGCAGATTAAACATTGCAAAATCAATTATCTCATACATTTCATGCATTGTTTCTCTCACTGCAGACATCCCAGCCAACCCTGGCAAACCAGAGATTGTCAGCATCACCAAAGACAAGGCAACGATCGCCTGGTCAGCACCCCCGGTCGACGGAGGCAGCCCGATCACTGGTTATGTCATCGAAGCCAAGACGCCCTATGAACACAGGTGGACGGTGGTCAAGACAGACGTTGCACCAGGTGCCACCTCCTGTGAGGTCAGCGGTCTCGTCCCTGATGCCGATTATGAGTTCCGTGTACTTGCCGTCAACAAGGCTGGAACCAGCAAACCATCTGATCTTTCTCAGAAAACTAAGATTGGTAAGTAAAATAACTCTGTATTGGCAAAAACGTCTTAACTTTTAAGACTTAAAGACAAACTTCATTTGTCTGTCGAACGTTTTATTTGCTCCTCTCTTCAATATTTTGTCTTAGTTAGCAAAGAGCGCATCAGTTAACTTCTGTCTAAGGCTGCACTCATACTTCATGTGGACAGAAACAGATTTGCGTGGTGAGCTTATTGGTCATTGTGCAATGGATGCCTTGTGAAGATTTCAAAGCACTGGCAAATCAGGAGGAACCCAGCATTTTTTGCCCCTGAAGTTGGCTGAAATCATATTTCTAATTCTCAATCAATTTCTTTCTCTGTCTTGCAGAAGAACCAGTTGTCTTCAAGACCCCACTGAAGGACATCAAGATCACCAAACTACCCGCAACTGCCACCTTCGAGTGCGACCTGAACCGTCCTCTCACCGTCCAATGGCTAAAGGACGGCCGTATCATCCACATGAAGGGTGATAAATACAGGATCAGCGAGTCGGGCGTCCACCATAAGTTGGTGATCAACAACCTTGATTGGGAGGATGTTGCCGAATACACTGCTGTAGCGAAGACTGTCAAGTCGACTGGAGCTCTCACTATTGAAGGTAGATATCTGAGGAAACAGACAGACAGCTTTATAAATGGCTACTGGTACTGAAGGATACCTAAGATCCAAAAACTATTAGATGTGAAAGTGAAGAATTGGAAAGTTCAGTGGGAAAAACTGTTAATCTACCACACAAAACCTTGGTTTAAATCTTCAGTTTCTGACATAACCTGTCATCTGCTCATGTTTCCAGCACCTCCAACCTTCATGGTCGACAAGAAATTCCAAGACAAACTGACAATGAAGGCTGGATCATCTGCCATCGTCGAGGTACCCTTCACAGGCAGCCCGATGCCACAGGTCACCTGGTCATACAACGAAGGCGACCTGCCTGATTACAAGCGAACAAAGGAGGAAACCATCCATGGCATGACAGCGTTGACCTTGAGCAGACTGGAGCGCAAGGATACTGGAGTGTACAAGGTCATGATTGAGAACAGACATGGGTCTGTGGCACTCACTGTCCATGTCACAGTACTTGGTAAGTTTTTCAATATATTTTCTTCGGAATCACACATCTGCGACTGTGACTCACTTCAAGCACCTTTTTGGGGTCCAAGAAGAATTGGCCAAATCTGTTGCCTTGTAGGCATATCAGTTTCTAAAAATGTCTTAAATATCGTGAAATATCTAAAAATATCAATGAAAATATCAATGAAGATATCTATAAAAATATCTATGAAAATATCTATGAAAATATCTATAAAAATATCTGTGAGAATATCTATGAAAATATCACAATTCATTCTGACAACTGTTTTGTTTTCTCACTTCTAGACAAACCAGGACCACCCCAAGAATTCGATGTCAAATCGTTTACGGCCGAAACCGTCACCTTGACCTGGGAACCACCAGCCGACAATGGCGGCAGTAAGGTCACCGGATACGTCGTCGATTTCCGTGAAAAGAACCGCCTCACTTGGCAGCATGTCGCAAACGTCAGAGACTTGGAATGCGTTGTGAAGAATCTTATTGAAGGTCGCCGCTATGCGTTCCAGGTCCGTGCTGAGAACGAGAACGGTGTCGGTGAACCGGTGGAACTTCTGCAACCGGTTGTGACAAAGCATCCGTTCAGTAAGTATCACGTAAAAAAGCTTGTTAACTGCAAATTTGGATTTGAAATGATAATCGTTGAAGAAAGTTTTACAAATCTTCTCCTTGTGTTTTCAATATTTGCCATCTTAAACTCTCAATCTTGTGCAGTCACAATGTTGACACTTTGCCCAAGTTTATCAAGTGCTTCCCAAAGCTTGGTGAACAGGTCTGATGTCAGAAGGCAGCAAAGTCTGAGCAGTCCTGAGTTCTGTTCGGACGTCAACCCCGCACTGGCAAAATTTACAGTTTTTTCAATGAAACTTATGCTTCTTTTTTCCAGATGTTCCAGATGCACCGCATGCTCCCAAGGTCACCGATCTCATGGCAACATCTTGCAAGGTGACATGGCAAGCGCCAGTCTCTGATGGGGGCTCCCCCATCACCGGCTACAATGTCGAGCGCAAACCTAACTACAGCACGATGTGGGTGCGCATGAATACTAGACCTGTGACAGAGACATCTTTGAAGGTGGCGGATATGGTCTCCGGAACACCGTATGAGTTCCGTGTGATTGCAGAGAACTTGGCTGGTCCCAGCAAACCAAGTCTGCCATCGGCATTGGCCACTCCAAAGGACCCTTACGGTAAGATATTGAATAAAGGAAGTGTGTATGTGGGGGGAGGGGAAGAAGGTCCCGCAATTAACTGTGGTGTAAGTGATGATGGTGCTTTAGAGCCGGATCCATAACCATGACATAAGTTTGAATAACTAAGTCACTAAAAGTCTGTTATTTTGGGTTAGGAGGATGGAGTGTGGACTTGGCAGCTGATATCTATTTCAGAACTTTTATGCAACACTAAAATCCTGATCTTTAATCAATTGTCCACTTCATTACAATCCCTCCCTTCCTTTGTAACAGAAACACCAACCAAACCACTGCACCCCGAGGTGGTCGAAGTCACTAAACGCTCTGCAACGATCAAATGGGCAGCACCCAAACAAGATGGCGGCAGCGATATCACTGGATACAACGTCGAGTACCGCACCCGCGGTGGTGTGATGTGGAAGCAGGCTAATGCCGCCCCTGTCAAGGATACGAAATACACCGTGGGGAACCTCTATGAGGATCAGGAGTATGAGTTCAGAGTTGTTGCAGAGAACAAGGCCGGCGTCGGACAGGGATCTGATGTCACTCTACCGGTTATGGCTGCCGACCCAATTGGTGAGTTCGTACTCAGGAGACAATGAAAATCTGAAAACTTGGGGTGTTTGCAAACTTCCAGTTATGACCCTACTTTAATTGGGCCATAGTTTGTATTCAACTACATAAACCTGACAAAAAAGTCACCATTTTCTCTGAACACGTCATTTGGTATTAGTTCCCAGTAGATCACATCACCAGAAATGACAGAACCATTACAGTTTTATCAAGAGACCAAACCCGTTTTAAAGACTTAATGCAGCATCTTTCTAAATATGTCTCTAATTTACCCATTTTCAGTTGGGACTGCTCCGAAGCTGATGACGCCTCTAGAGCAAGTCACAGTGAAGACAACACAGACTGCTGTTATGGAGTGTAGCATCAAGCCTGGTGAACCAAAGCCAGAAATCAGGTGGTTCAAGAACGAGCGCGAGCTCAAGAAGGGCCCCAAGTACAGCATGGAGTATACCAAGAACCGGGCCGCCCTGACCATCAAGGACGCTGAGACACAGGATGGTGGCAAATATCGGTGTGAGGCAGACAACCGTGTTGGCAGAGTGGAGACTGGAGCCAAGCTCATTGTCTGTGGTAAGTGTTTAAGTCTTCACTGTGGGTAGCATGAGAGAAATAGTACAAAATTGTCTATGACCAGGATCGTTTACAAAAGAAACCACAGCCTGGAAGTGCTTATTGGGACCTTTCCAATGAATGGTCATGTCAATAGATTTCGAAAGTTCTGAAATTTTTGGACAGGAAGGTGGGGGTAAAGCAGATGTCCCTCGTCCCAGTGAGTAATGAGCAGCTGTTGGTGGACTTTTCCTCCTTGCCGGGAGACAGAGTAATCAATAACCTCACTTGACGCCCAGCTGTACTGGCACACAACAAACTCTTTCGTGAGTAAACGCAGAGCAAGATGAAAGATTCATAAATGATCGTGTTCCTTTTCAGCACCTCCGACTCTCGATTACGACCATCGTCTGCGACAACCACAGATGATCAAGGCTGGCAGCACGGTCATCGTACAGGTCAACCTGACCGGCACACCACCTCTTAAGGTCACATGGACCAAGGACGGCAGACCCATCGCCGCTACCAACGTGTCACTGGAATCTACCGATCACTTCACCATACTGACAATGCGGCAGACATCAAAGGCTGATGAGGGTGTTTACAAGGTCGTTGCAGAAAATGCAGCTGGGAAGGCTGAGGCCGACTTCAAGATCGGTGTGAAAGGTAAACCTAAAATTGCATACTCTTTCAAAAACTTCTAAGTTCAACTTGTAGTTGGCACAGATGTATGTTCTGGTCGGATAGGTTGTTGAACCTGACTTAGACTTGAAAAATCGTTTCTTTAAGTATTTCAATGTTTATGTTCAAATCATATTTTCCAGACAAACCAAGTGCACCAAAGGCCATCAAGGTTGACGAAATCTCTGCAGAGACCGTCAAACTCTCCTGGTCTGCTCCACCCACTGACGGTGGCGCCCCAGTCAAGTCTTACACTATCGAGCGCCGTGACGCAGGCCGCCAAAACTGGCTGGTCGTCGGTACATCTGAAGATACCTCATTCACTGTTCCAAAATTGAGCGAGGGGCAGGAATACCACTTCAGAGTGTTAGCTGAGAATGCCATCGGTGACAGCGAACCAGTCATGTCGGAGAGTGCTGTCCTAGTCAAGAGCCCATACTGTAAGTTATCATGATTATCTTGAGCTAAATTCAAAGTTAAAGTTAAAGTTATCAACTACAATGTAGGCTATCATCTGACTTTACACTATCCTGAAACCTTTCAGTAGGCCTCTCAGATAAGCAGCTCAAACAATGCTAAAATCTGAGCATTTCTGACCGATACCCATTTACACCTGGGAAGAGTGAGGCATGTAAGACAAAGAGGCCTGCCTAGAGTCTCACAGACAGTGGGGATCAAATTAGTCATCGGGCTTAATGGATTGTCCAAACGAATACTAAGTGAACTCTTTCCTTCCAGCTCCACCTGATGCACCAAGAGATTTGAAGCTAGCCGATGTGACCAGTACCACTGCTACCCTAACCTGGCACGCCCCGTCCAAAGACGGTGGCTCACCAGTCACAAACTACATCGTCGAGCGTTGCCAGTCCTTCACAACACGATGGTTCAAGGCCACCAAACTGCCACTTATAGACACAACCTTGAAGATTCGTGACCTGATCGAGGGCACCCAGTATGACTTCAGGGTGTCAGCCGAAAATGTTGCTGGAGTTGGCAAACCTGCATCGGTCGGTCCTGTCACAATCAAAGATCCATTCAGTAAGTACCTTGCCTGGTTTATCTCTTCTGATAGCATTATTTTCAGAAATTTTTGAAATACGATACTTCTGAAGATTTTTACAATGCCGCGCCAAAATAAATAACTGATGAGTACCAGTCATTTGAATGGTACCTTGTTTCAAGTTGGTATCGTTTTTTGCCCAGTGATGCTAAGTTTTGAGTCACAGTAGACAATGGTAGACATTGACCCTGCTTTAGAATCAAGCCCGCTATGGCATCGAGACTTGTTTCAGCCAGGAATATTGGTGTCTAGAAACCTTTGCTGATACATCCAAGAAAGTAGATATGGGTCTTCTCAAGATTTGCTACTAGCCTTATGAATGGCAGTCAATCGGCAAAACCTTTGCTGATACATCCAAGAAAGTAGATATGGGTCGTCCCAAGATTTGCTACTAGCCTTATTAATGGCAGTCAATCGGCAAAAGAGCTGAGCTCTTTTTTGCACTTGTGAGTGAAAGTCAAACTTATCTCTCTTCAGACAAACCAGATGCGCCTGGCAAACCATTCCCAAGTCACCATACCAGAGAGAGTGTCAAACTTGCCTGGTCAGCACCACCAAGTGATGGTGGCTCTCCCATTACAAACTACATCGTGGAACTCCGCATGGCCGGTCAGTACAGGTGGACAGTGGCAAATATCGGTGAGACTGTGGCAACCCCTGGTTATGTTGTCGGTAACCTCGCTGAAGGAATGGAGTATGAGTTCAGGGTGACTGCAGAGAATCGTGCTGGAGCTGGGAAGCCGTCGCAGCCGTCTGAATCCATCACTGTCAGAGAACACATTGGTAAGTAATCCCATTCTGTGGTTTCCTCCTACATTCAGGTTTCATTGAATATTTGTTCCCATGTAAGACAGAGTCCAAAATTGTAAAGCACGTTGTTGTGTGGTGTACAAAACTTGCAATTGTCAGGAAAAAGACTCGACCTACAGCTTATTTTAAAGAGAGAAACAACTGCCCTGAAGCAGAACAGATTTTGTTTTGAAGCAAGAGTGACTAACCGAAGGAAGAAGACTAAAAGATCAAGGTCGCTTATCATTTGATCTAAATTTCTGTCTAGATTTTTCCCATACAAATATTCACTTTTCACATGATCACATTATGAAATTGTTCTTTTTGCAGATGGTGATGCCCCGACTATCATCGAGCCATTGGCCAGTGCCCCAGCCGTCGCAGGACAGCAGGCCATGATGACGTGCCATGTCCCAGGTGATCCAAGACCTAACATCACCTGGTACAGAGACAACAAGGAGCTCTTCCCAAGCATGAAGTACGAGATAAAATACTCTGAGGGACTTGCAACACTGGGTGTCCGTGATTTCTCTGAGCGTGATATTGGGAGATACAGATGTGAGGCATCTAATGCTCTAGGCCGCGTTGAGAGTGTGACATCAGTTTCTATGCTGGGTGAGTTGACTTGATACATTTTTTTCAGCTTTTCGGAAAAATCTTTTAACAAACCCAACATGCCAAGTCGTGGACTTTCTTGGGTGACTATGACCTGAATACATGTACTTTATAGTTGTACCCGATGATGCCAATTTCTTATTTGTTTGAATTCCAGAACCTCCCAAGTTTGAGATCAGTCCACGTTACCGTGAGCCGCTACAGGCTAAGGTTGGAGGCGTTGTCAGGATCCCTGTCAGCCTCCGCGGCACACCGGCACCGAAGATTGAATGGTCCAAGAATGACCGCCCTCTCCGCTCAAGAGACAATGTCACGGTCGATTACGACGACCATGAGACTGTCGTCACTATCCGTGACGTCAAGAAGGGAGATGCTGGAGAATACACCCTGGTGGCACGTAACGATGTTGGCGATTCAATGACAACATTCAATGTCAATGTCATGGGTAAGCACAAATTTTGTGGCTTTAGATTTCAGTGGTTACTTCTCCTTTGCTCTAGAAGATAGCATTTCTGATATAAAGATAAGTTAATTTGCTGACTATAGATTTAGAGCTAAGAAATTCTTTAGTATCAAAATGTGACAAGTTTGGTTGCTTTCTTTTCTGTCAGTTTCATCACAAGTTCTGTTTTGGCTGGATTTGATACATGTTCTGTTGATTCCTTCTAGATACTCCATCTGCCCCCGCTGGACCTCTCTTCATCCGCGACGTGCAGCGTGATGCGGTCATGATCGAGTGGCAGCCGCCAAAGCAAACCCACGGTGCGCCCATCTCCAGCTACCTGATTGAAAAACGTGACACGAAGCGTGCAATTTGGACCAAGGTCGGTACGTGCTCACCCAAGAAGAACCAGTACCTCATCCCAGGACTTCAAGATGGAAGTGAATACTTCTTCCGAGTCCAGGCCGAGAATGAGATTGGTTACAGTGACGCCCTGGAGATCGAACGACCAGTCATGGCTAAGAGTCCTTATGGTAAGTTATCATATTTTACCCCCTGTGTTAGGTGTCCACAAGCAGAAATGTATATTCTGTTCTCCTCCATTGAGGCCTCATGACTTGAGTCCTGATATTTTTAACTTACCCATATAATGAAGTGTACACGTTTAAAACTGTTTTGTATTTCAGATGTACCAAGTGTACCTCTTGGACCTCTCCGCACCTCCGACATCACCAAGAACTCCATCAACCTAGAATGGCAGCCTGTAGAATCTGACGGCGGCCTCCCGATCAAGTCATACGTTATCGAGAAACGTGAAGTGGGTCGCTTCAAATGGGACAAGATTGCTGCAGTGAAGCCGTCAGTGACGTCATTCACGGCTGGCGACCTTGCTGAAGGTTACTCGTACACGTTCCGCGTGTTGGCCCAGAATGCTGAGGGATTCAGCTCACCGCTTGAAGTGGAGAGGCCAGTTGCTGTACATAGACCTCCAGAGCCTCCAGCACGACCCACAGGCCCTGTTCGTGTCACTGACCTACACGAGAACAAAGCCACCATTTCCTGGATGCCACCTCACGACGATGGTGGCTCCCCAATCACATCATACCGAATCGAACAAAGCCGCGATGGATATGACTGGTCCAGGGTTGCGACTGTTGACTCTGGCGTCCGCCATCACAATGTCGCTGACCTAAGGGAAGGAAAGGATTACTACTTCAGGGTCGTTGCTGAGAACCAGATGGGACATAGCCAGGCTCTAGAGTCTGACAGAATTGTTCCAAAGAAGAAGATTGGTAAGTGAAACCATTTTCCTCAAAGCAAAAATTATTGTATCAAACAAAAGATTTTTCAACTATTTAAATCTAATATGAGACTATGTAAACTTGGCGTCAGACTGTGTCACCAATGTCAGAATTACTGAAGATGGTGGAGAATTTAGACATGTTTGATTTGCCTATAAATATTTCAGATTTACTTTACCCTGTATATCTTTTGATACAAAAAAAGAACCCGCAGGTCTTCTACATACTGATGAAACTGTAAAAATGATTAAAAAACCATGAAATCTTCTACAGACCCACCAAGCAAACCACGAGGTCCACTAAAGCTGACAGATGTACAACGTGATGCCGTCTCCTTCAACTGGGACATACCCGAACACGACGGAGGCGCCCCCATCAGTGCATACATCGTTGAGAAATACGACATCAGGAAGGGCCGCTGGACGCGAGTTGAGAAAATCGACCCTGCGAGCAAGTCGTTCTCTGCTAGGAATCTGATCACGGATAACCAGTACTACTTCAGAGTGATTGCCGAGAATCCTGGAGGGCAGAGTGAACCTCTTGAATTGGAAAGGCCAGTGGTGCCGAAGAGCCCTTACAGTAAGTCAGAGGATCATTTCCTGCCGTGTTTTAGAATATTTTTGTGAGGTTGGTAATCGTGTAGCCGTGGTCAGGGTCAAGTTCTTGCTCTTCTTTGTCGACTGCTGGTTTCCATGGAATAGGCACCCGGTTTGATCCTGGGGGGAACCTAGGATTGTCTGTCTAGAAGAATCGTCCTGGCTTCAAGGAACTAAAATTCCTGACTCTTCACAACACGATGTATGAATTTTCGGTTGTCTGTCAGATGAGACTAATAGCTCTGGTCCCTTGTACTTGGGTGTCAAGTGCAATTAAAAGATCCCATGTAGGTGGACATTCCTGGCTGTAGGCAGCTTAGAAATTATTCCTGAAATCCTAAGGATCCCAAACAAGATTTATAATATGTGATTTGTAGGATGATGAAATCAATCAACCATCTGGGCATTTACTGAGAACTATTTCATCTCTCTTTCAGATGTTCCAGTAGCCCCGACAGGCCCTCTGAAGGTGTCCAACATCACCAATAACTCATGTGACATTCAGTGGAAAGCACCAGAAAAGGACGGTGGTTCGCCAATCACTCACTACGTGGTTGAGATTCGCGAGTCTCGACGCACGCTGTGGGGACGTGTAGCCAAGTTAGACGCCAGGGCGACGAGTTATACCGTGCCGGACCTTTACGTTGGAAACAACTACTTGCTTCGCGTGTCAGCCATTAATGCTGAAGGACAAGGCACACCACTTGAATCGGAGACAATTGCGCCTAAGAAGAAAATTGGTAAGAATGCTATAAAATTTGTATCGTTCGGTAAAAAAATTGTTGCCTCCCTTAAAGTATCTTGTTATGCTGTCAAGGAGTTCATAGCGAAACCTGTCTTCTATTTTGTTACAATTGCAGTTTGTTTCTAAGTATTACTGTGTACCATGCCCTCTGTTTAAATTTGCCATTTGTGGTCGGCACAGTAACTACATGAGATTCAGGAAACTAACTACAAGTAACAAATCAAACTTTTCTCAATTCAGATCGTCCGTCTGAACCTACCCTTCTACGCCCGAGGCGAGTCGACGAGTCATCAGTCACCATCGACTGGCAAGCTCCATACCACGAAGGTGGAGCCCCCATAAAGGGATACCATCTCAAGATGCGCAAGGACGGAGAAGACACATGGAAGGACCTGGGCTCGATTGCCCCATACCATATGAAACACACTGTCAAAGGCTTGGAGGAAGGTTCTGGATACTTCTTCGCCGTAGCGGCTGAGAATGAATCTGGACCTGGGCGGTTCATGGAGTTTGAAAAGGCAGTCACCCCTAGGAAACCTATTGGTAAGTTTGGTACTATTGGTAAGTTCTGGATTAATTCCATCAGTCAAGACGTTTTTATCATAAAATTATACCCAGTATCGTGAAATGTGATTTGTGGAACTTATCTTCTGGTCCTCTGTATTGCAGAACCACCAAGCACACCAGAGGGACCCCTCCGACCAGTCGAGACCTCTCGATACGCCATCAAGTTATCATGGCGGCCATCCCTCCATGATGGCGGAGCGCCGATAACAGGCTATGTTGTAGAACGTCGTGAGAGCTGGCGCCTGACATGGACACGGGCGCAGCGTTTGCCTGCGGACGTACGGGAATGCACCGTCGGTAACCTGGTGGAGAATAACGAGTATTATTTCCGAGTTATGGCTGAGAATGAGGTTGGATTGTCTCATCCTCTGGAGACAGATGGTGCCCTTGTTCCAAGGAGTCCATACGGTAAGCGTGTAGTTCATATTTAATGAGTTACAATTTGCAGCAAAAATACATAATTTTCAGTTGACTTAATTTTAACCTAGGCTTGCCTGGGAAGTTAACCTGCGATAGACCAGCATCCTATCCAGGGGGAGTAATACTCCTAGTCGCTTGATGCTTCAGAAACCAGGATAAGCTCTGGCCGGATGAGCCATTCACAGCTCAGGCAATTGTATGATTCGTAGTCTGAGTGATACTAGTATTTGAGTTAAAAATGTATTGATTTGAATTTGTTTCAATGAAATATCTCTCTATTTCAGACATTCCCAAGCCTCCAGCCAACCTGAACATTGAAGACGTTTCCCGCAACCGCGTCACGATCTCCTGGGAGCCACCACGTGACGATGGCGGCGCCGACATCATCGCCTACATTATCGAGCGCCGAGACAAGAAGAGGATGACATGGATCAAGGTCGACATCGTCAAACCGACTGACCTTGAATACACGATCCATAACTTGATTGAGGGCAATGAGTATCTGTTCCGAGTCTATGCTGAGAACTGTGAGGGCATTAGCCCCCCGATTGAATCGAAGGCAGTCTTAGCTCGGAGGAAGCCAGAGATTCCAAGCAAGCCAACAGGCAAGCTCCGCCCAGTCAAGATGTCCCCGACAAGTGTGACCTTGGAGTGGAGCCACCCATACGATGATGGTGGCATCGCCATCCAGTCCTACGTACTCGAGAAATGCGAGATCGATAAGGCGGATTGGACGAGGGTTACGAGTGTTCCAGGTCATGTGACAAGCCACACGATCAGTGACTTGAAGGAGGGGACAGAGTATGGTTTCCGCGTGATTGCCGTGAACCAGGTCGGTCAGGGTGAGGCCCTTGAGACCCAAGATGTGGTCATACCACAAAAACCACTGGGTGAGTGTTTATTGCTTTTCTAACTTTGCTCATTCATGGCCACAGAGGTGTTCGTGGCATTGGTTATTCAATGACTTTTCTTCAAAGGAACTCAGCAAAAATGAAGATGAAATAAATGTGTATTAAATTTTGGCTGTGTTGGCATCAAAGCATGTTCTCATCTTTCTCTGAAAAAACATTTTTACAGAAACATATTATTCTTTCAGAAAAACCACACGCTCCACATGGGAAGATCTTCTTCTCTGATGTCTTCCGTGACTCCATGACGGTCAGCTGGATGCCACCCGTCCATGACGGTGGTGTCCCCATCACCCATTACGTCATTGAGAAACGTGACACTGTCATCCCCGGTTGGATGCACGTTGCGACAGTCGATGTGAAAGAGTCGAGTTATACTGTTGATAATCTGATTGAGGGACATAAGTATTTGTTCCGTGTGTCTGCTCAGAACAGAATCGGAGTTGGTGAACCCCTAGAGTGTGAGAAATCACAGGTGGCCAAGAGTCCTTACAGTAAGTAACGATTTTGTAGGGCTGTGGGGGTGATTATCTTCTTTTCTTCTTTTGTGCAACATGATGGTTTAAGTCATCAAAAGTGCGAGGGCCCTTCACCATTAATTTCCGTCACTGGCAGCTTCCTACCAGTCTTCACCAAGACCAGCTGCCACACCATCTCGCTTCACTGCATGAAGCCTTCTGACACGCATCCTACCCCTTTGAGGATGATCAAGATCATGATGAATTGCTTTAGAGGTGGAACTAAAGTGTGTTTTGTTTTGAATCATTGAATAAAAACTCTTGTGAGGGTTTGGTAAAGCTCGCCAAATGAGTTCTTCTAGTGAGTCTCTTTTCTGTCAGGGTCACTGGTATTTTGTTTGAAACTTCCGACAATTTGAATCTTTGGCCTAATTTCAGACGTGCCAAGCCAGCCTGTCATCTTCACCGCATCTGAGATCACGGACGATGGTGTCACCCTAGAGTGGTCCAAACCCGAAGCTGACGGCGGTACCAAGATACAACACTACCTCGTCGAGAAGCGAGAGTCTTGGCGCACGAACTGGAACCATTGTGCCAAGGTCGACGCCCGGCAGAATAAGCACCGAGTGACCGGTCTATATGAAGGCAAGAACTACCAGTTCCGTGTGAGTGCTGTGAATGTCGAGGGCGCTGGGCAGCCGAGACAGCTTAAGGATCAGGTCACACCAAGGAAACCCATGGGTGAGTACCCTGAAATATCGATTGTGTCAAGTCTAGTTAAACCCTTCAAGAAAAATGAATTGAAATCTTGAGACTCTGAAAGAAAGAAAGCTTGACAAAAAATTGACCATTGAATGCAACTTATTTCAGAGAAACCAACTGCCCCAACAAATCTAAACGTCGCTTACGTCACCAAGACCTCTGCCACTCTTGAATGGAGGAAGCCACACTCCGATGGCGGTGCCTACCTAAGTGGCTACGTGGTCGAGATGCGTGAGGGCAAAGGGCCATGGAAGCCTGTCGCACACCTAGAGCCCTACGAGCAGATGTATACCATGCAGAACTTGCTGGAGGACTTTGAGTATCAATTCAGGGTGCTGGCTGAGAATCCTGCTGGCTTGGGATATGCTGCTGAACTGATTGAACCGGTCGTGCCACACAAACCAATTGGTGAGTACTTGTAGAATTCTCCTTTTGTTAGAAGAGGTGAAACATCTACGAACTTGTGCAACTCACATTCTATGAGCAGCTAAGGTGTTAGTGAGAAAATGATTGAAGGAAGTGGGTCATATCACTGTCTGAGCATTGTTTCTTCAATTTTTGTTCCAAAATATTTTGTTAAATTATGCAGGGAACGCGGTATGTATCCTTACAAAAATTGAGATTATTTTCCCCTTTCTTTCAGAAACACCATCTGCACCATCAGGCAATCTGGAGGTCAAAGAAGTTTCCCAGAATGCTGTAGTGTTGGCATGGGAACCACCATCTCAAGATGGCGGCTCTAAAATCAAGGGTTTCATCATCGAGAAGCGCAGCGGGCGTCGTCCAGACTGGACCGTTGCCGCTAGGATCAAGGGTAACGTGCACGAAGCGACGGTTACCAACCTCGTTGAAGGTCACGATTACTATTTCCGTGTCCTGGCAGAGAATGAAGTCGGCGTTGGATACCCATTGGAATCTGATGAGAAAGTGGTGCCAAAGAGTCCCTTTGGTGAGTAAATAGATAATAATCAGTCGCAGCTTAAATTTGATATCTATTTGAAGTGATAGTTTCTGCACAGTTGGTAAGATGCCCATCTGACATTGTAAAGTGATCTCTGAAGGATTTCCTGTGTAAACTTGAGTAAATGACATCCAATCCTGAAATTAAGCGGACGACTTTAGCTGCTCACATTTTCTCAGAAACTAAGAGAATGGCGAGAAAATATTTGAAGAAAGTTTATCAGATTACCCATTTGAACAATGTTTGTATCAATATCTTTTGCATTTTAACCAATTCAAATCAAATTTATAATTCACAGGTCCTCCGGCTGCACCCGTCTCTCCCATCCACCTTCTGCAAGTCACACGCGACACAGTCACCATCCAGTGGGATACCCCAGCTGACGATGGTGGCGCCAAGGTCAAGAGCTACATCGTAGAGAAACGTGAGACGTCCCGTCGTATGTGGGTCAGATGTGGCCACACAGATGCAGACGTCAGGACCCTGTGCGTCACCAACCTGATGGAGGGACGCGAGTACGCATTCCGTGTGAGTGCGGAGAATCGTTATGGCGTTGGTGAACCCCTTGAGACTGGGGCACCAATCACAGTCAAGAGAGTATTCGGTGAGTACCATTTTCAATTTCACGATTTTTTGGCCAACATCTCAATTATGGAGGTAATATTTCTTTAGAAATGAAAACGAAGTGATTAGAATAACTACGTGGTGAGAAGCTCATTTGTAGTGTGCCGTGTGGCTTTGATTTAATTTGGCTTTGAAGTAGTATACTGTGTGGCTTTCAAGTTAAGGTATGCAATTTGGCTTTTGTGGTGTCTCCCCAATGAACCGTGTGGAGGTTGCTTTGGTTTGAGACGAAATAAAATGCTAGCATGTTGTGTTGCTGTAAACCACCAAATTTCTACACTTTTTCATTTTTGCGATTCGCAAAATTTTCGAAACTTTTTTGGCTCGTGACAAAAACTTTCTCAGTTTTTCATATCAAAATTTTTTCTTGATATTTCTTAATCTGCAAATGTGACTCATTTGCAAAATCACTAAAAATGAAACATTGCAAAAAATTGGAGGGTTTACAGCATGTGTTGTCCTGTATTGTAGAGTGTTGCTTTGAGTGAGATACTTGTGCCATACCCTTAGAAAATGGAAGTCATTTCAAGATTTTGACATCTTTTGATACCGATAGAATTGACAGGTGATAATGAACCATGGAGCCAGTTTGAAAACATTTGGCAGGTGGCCTTCTGCCTTAAAATTGAATCTAAAACATGATATCTTGAAATGACTTCCTCCCATATGCTTGTGTGGTTTTGCTTTAAAAAATGCAGCACCTATGATCTAAAGAGAATAAACATCATTTGCACAAAAGAACATCACTTTCATTTGCATTACATGCCTGCCAACTTTCATTTTGCACCTGCTGCCAAATTGCTCTTCACAGGAGAACACAAAAAAATAGCAAACAAGAAATTCGGAAATGAAGTTTAGTTTGATTGACCTTTACTTTCATATCATAGTGTAGATCATTGACTTTACATAGAGTTTCATTTTGGCAGGTTTGTCTACTAAAAATCTAACCCAAATATGCTTTAAAAAGCGACACCCTGTACGCAGCGCGTGCACTCATCTCCAACACAGAAAAGGCAAATTCATGTTTCTGATTGGTACCAAAATATGAGAATCGTGATTACAACAGTCGAAGGGGTCATTGCCTTGGCATTATCTGCTGATTCAGAAAGAAGTGTATGAAAAGGATGAATCAAGTGTTGTCTTGTGTCCTAAGTGTCATTGACCTTGGCATTGTACTCTAGTGATCTTAGTGGGATCACATGACCTTTATGCAAAGTTGTAGTTCTGACCTTGTAGCCAGACTGCTTTCAAGGTCATTGGTGCCTGATCAGAGTTCTGCTTCAAGCTGATATAGGTCATCTTGCTTCAAAGTCATATGAGTGACTTTGCGGGTGACCTTGCTTCAAGGTTATATATGTGAGCTTGTTTCAAGGTCATATTGTCAACCTTGCTTCAAGGTCATGTGATATCCATTCAAGGTCAGTCATAGTGCAAAATGTCAAGGTCGCACCTCTCAAACAGCTCTCTTTCTTTTCCTCCCCGTAGAATATCTAATCATAGCAGTAGACTCACGAAGAATGAGCTTAGAGCCTGAACTTGATTTAGAAGCGAGCATCCCAAGACGGAGTGTTTTATATGCCGACTCGACCCTGTCGTACGCCATCGAAAGCATCCCAGTCTATATCTTACCCTGGGTCAACATTTAGACTAGTTCCAATGCTTTAACCCTCGTAGGCTGGAAACTTAGACTTACTAGATATTCACTGCACATTTGCAAGATTCCCAATGGAGCACGGACATAAATGGACAAAATTATTCAGGAACGCGCCGACGCCAAGCGACTACTAAAATGAAGAGTGTGCACTAAAGCTTTGAACATTTACTGCATGCTGTGATATAAAAAAATACATCCTTGAAAGACTGAGCCAACAAACTTTTCTCAAATGAAAAATGTTTGAACTTTTGAAAAAAATTTGATGAGAATAATTTTAACATATTTTGTATACTATACAGTGTGTTTCAAAGGGAATTCTTTGCAGCTCAGTCTTTTAAGGTCATTGTGCTTTAATTGCAGCTTATGAACACTTCACACAAAAAAACAAGATAACATTGAAAATTCCACAAACTTGAAAATACACTTACACGACACACAATTTGTTTTGCAAGAGCTTTACTTCAGTTGCAGATACTTTTTGAATTTGTGAAATTTTGCTTGTTATTTCTATTTTTGTGTGAAGAGTTTTCAGCTTCAGTTGTCCTAGACTGATCAATATTGATTTAAAGAGTTTTGTTGCTGTGATATAAGAATTGTACATAAGATAAAACAGGGTAATTCATTCATTAGATTATGCTGATGGTAGTATTTCAGAAATGTGTCTTAGTTCTAACTTATTCTGTAAAACTTAGAAACTTTATTCGTGAGTTATAAAAATTTGGACACCAATCAAATGGATCACTCATTTCGTTAACTTGTTAACATATTACTGCTAACAGTGTCAATTTAGAAATTTGAGTTCTGATCTGGATGAGTTCAGCATGTCTTTTCTATCACATTCAGATATTGTAACTGGTATAAATTGAAACTGCCCACGCTTCCTTGTGATGAAATATGTAGCAGTGTGTTCTGTGATAAACTTGAAACATTTCGTTCTTTAGAAATGTGCAGGTTTTTCGGGTTTTAAGAGATTTGTCTTCACCCCTCTCAAAGACCCTCTGAGAGTGGAGTGGAGAATTTTGGGTGGCCCTTCTTCTCGAATTGGACAATGGAGCTAATTAATATGATTGACACACATGGAACTATGGAGTTCATTGATGAATAGGTAGTTACAGTGTTGTAGAGTGCGAAAAGTTCTGTTTAACACTGAACATCTTGCTATACATTTCTATCTTTCAGCTCAGTTATGTAAAATTATTGCCAATAAAGTTAATATTTATAGATGACACTTTTTCTTTAACTTCTTGGAGTAGATGCACCCTCTTTTCCCTGTTGCACCGGTCCCCATGAGTTTTGAATGGATTGAAATGAAGTATTAGATAAATCTCAAAGTTGATGGTCCCCGGGTTTCGGCACTCGGAGACTCATTGATGAGAGGAGAAGAAAGAGGGATCTTGGTCATCATGATACTGACGTAATGTCAATGAAGTGTTTAGATACATTTTTCACACCTGCGTGTGCTTTAGTCAGACAGGCACAGTCAATTAACCCTTAACAAACATGGAACGTTCTAGAGATAAAATATCTTGACCCAAGTGTCATCATCAAAAAACGTTTGATCAAATACTCTGATTCAAGATCTTCAGCATCTAAATAATGTCAGATTGAACCTTATTGACCAACATTTTCTTTCTCAGCCAAACCGACACCACCTCAATACCTGTGCGTATCAAGAGTACAGCCGACGTCGATCACCATCAGATGGGAACCGCCCCTCGATATCGGCAGCTCCGACATCATCGGCTACATGATCGAGATGTACGACATGGCGGCAAAACAATGGCGCAAGATCGCCGAGATTCCGCACCACAAGTTCTTGTGCGAGATCAAAGACTTGGAAGCCGGTCATGAGTACTTGGTGCGCATCTCCGCCAGAAATGACCAGGACCTGAGCGAGGCCTTAGCCCTGGAACATCCTGTCAGGCTGCCCAAGGAGAAGACACGTGGTGAGTGACAATGGGTAATCTTTTAAGAGGGACTATAGCTGTAGGCCGTGTAGGCAGGGGCTAGGCCCCCAATTGTTGTCATCTTCAAGGGATCGTCAAGGGATTGCATAGTTTGGGAAAGGGATCTGGTTTGATTTAGTTAGTCCTTGTACAAGTGCAATTAGAGCTGATGTACTGTGAGAGAGTAGAGACACCTAGAGGTGACTACATGTAACTTAATGTGGCCCACTTGGCTCCTGCCTATAGTGTCTCTAAGGCTATTTTGAGAAAACTTTCAAAAGCGAGATACATTGTATATCAATTACCTGATGATGAAGGTATGGCATGAATGGTTACCAAATTGGCTGCCCCCAGCTAGTGTAGAGACAAATTGTGCTTAATTATTCCAATTACCACCAACCAAGCTAAAGTATTTATCACATTTTCATCTAGGAACTCCAAGTTCACCACCAGGCCGTCCAGAAATCCTCAACGTTGGTCGCGACTTTGCCACCATCTCATGGCAAGCACCGAAAAGTGACGGAGGTGCAGAGATCACCAACTACATCATCGAGCGCCATGACTTGACGAGTCGGTACTGGATTCGCGTGAACCATTTACCCGTACGGCAATGCGAGTACACCATCGAGGGACTGTTTGAGGGACATGAGTATATGTTCCGGGTCCGGGCAGAGAATGCGGAGGGGATTGGAGAAGCTTCACCAGCCTCTGATGCGGTCATCATGAAGGATGAAATAGGTATGGAAATTGCGAGTTTTAGCAGTTTAATTCAAGACCTAGAGATCAACCTACAATTTGATTTTCAACAAGAATCGTGCCCGCAAAAGTCCTGGCAAGCCAGAAATTTGAAGTGAGACACTACTGCTTGGTCATACCTAATAACTTAACCCCATATTGAATTAGTTATTGAATGTCTGTTTCAGAAATGCGCTCGCCCGTCTTCATCGAGGACCTGAAGGACTTGCAATGTCGGGAAGGAGATGATGCTGTCTTCACCGTCGAGGTGCAGGGCGAACCAGAACCGGAGATCAAATGGTACAGAAACTACCGAGAGTTGTACGAAGGCCGTAAGTGCCACATTGCCAAGAAACACGGCCTTCACACTCTGACCATCTATGACGCCAAGCCAGAGGACTTCGGCAAGATTGAATGCCGAGCGGACAACGTTGCTGGATCTGTGTCCGTCTTTGCTAGCCTTGTGGTTTTGGGTAAGTGTTTGTATGTTTTGAATGAGAATTGAACCTAACAATTTGAAATGAAACCCATGTGTAGTTAATGATATTATTAAGTATTGGCCCTATTTTTAGACACTAGGACAGGGAGATGATGCTGCAATGCCATGACTGTCACCTTTTTGTGCCACAAGTTAGGGAAGTGGTTGATTTCTTCATGAATATTTGAAATAAGTCATCTTCTGAGGAGTTGTCATGAAATGTGAAATGCCCAATTTTAATAACCCAACTTCTACCTTTGCAGCCCAACCAAGAATTACTCTCCCACCACGCATACAGGAAGGTATCATCTACAACCGTGGCGAGACAATCAAACTCAAGATCCCAATCATCGGACAACCTCTCCCTGAGATCATATGGTCAAAGGATCATGAGGAATTTGAACACGGTGGACGCTTTGCTCTGGAGGATACACTGACGCACACGACGCTGAAGATATTTGATGCGGAGAAGAGCGACAGTGGTCTTTACACATTGACGGTCGAGAATGATCTTGGGTCGGATGTTGTCACCTTCCCAATACAGGTCACAGGTGAGGAAAAATGTGTTCATTGTCCTTTTTAAGAACTGAATTTCAAAATGTTTCAGAAAATATCCAATTTTGTTTGTTACAAAACTAACTAGGATACTAATGACACCATTTGAAAGTGCTCATCAAGAGCTTTTCAAGGAATGTTCATGTCAATAGGTTTATAAATGGTACCACTAGAAAGTGCTTTTTGAGAGCTTTTCATCGAATGGTCATGTCACAATGTTCGAGTGTTATACTCAATTGGGAGTTCAGTTGAACTCTTATACTGTACCGGTAATGAAACTGTTATGCATATGTAAAAAACAGTTAAAATGTGCATTGTCAGATTAGGAATGACTATTGGAAAAACACTGACATTTCTCTTCTTATAATTTGCAGATCGTCCTGATGCACCACCTCTCAAGCCCCAGGTCAGCCTGACGGACAAACGCCATGTTGAGATCAGATGGGAAGAACCAATCAACGACGGCGGATCCTTCATCATCAACTACGTCATCGAGCGAGCCGAAGTCGGCCATGACTATTGGGTCCGCGTCGGTCAATCGAGAGGGACCAAGGCGGTGATTTCAAGTCTGCTCGAGGGCAAGGAGTACCGATTCCGCGTGCGAGCCGAGAACATTTATGGCGTCAGCGAACCTGGTCAAGCATCTGATGTGGCCTCGACGAGACAGATCAAGGAGGTCGTCGAATATGGAAAACTGGGCAAGTACCATGAATAACTGAGGTCAAATTCAATGGAAATCACCAATTTAGAACGAAAGGCAGCCAGTGTCCTTGATAGAGAGTGGCCATTATAGATAGGTGTCTGCTAAGGGAGGTTTCACGATAAGCTAATTATATCATGGTACAGGAAAACGAAGGGTCCAAAAGGGTCACTTAAGGCATTGTAGGGTGATCAATCTCTTTGATATTTTCCTACTTAAGACTTTTCACTTCTGGTTGATACCAAAAATGTGAGAAAAAACATACATGTAATGATATCATATACCTCTTCTATTTGCAGTCGATGCACACATCCCATATGCATATGTGGATGCAGACAGACTCAAACGGGACTTCGAGAGCAAATACGTCCTATGCGAGGAACTTGGAAAGTAAGTGTATTTCTTAGAAATGAATTGAGTGTTCTAAGAAAAAATGGCAGTTTCCTCCTAATGAATTTATAAACCATCGAAGTGGAAGTATTTTAAAGCAATGTTGAACAACATTGAACAACATAGGATGGGTCTCGAGTTCATCTGTTTTCAATAACATATAAAAGTTCTCTGAAATCAAAATCTCGAGATAATCGGACAAGGACCCCAGGAGTTCCCCTAAGCTTTCAAGTTGTCATTTGGGGTAGTATTAAACGTGCTTGTCAAATAAGATCAACACATTTTCAAGAAAAACTCCCTCGAGTATACCATATTGTAAACAATGCTCACCTAAACTTTCAGGGGTGCCTTTGGCGTGGTCTACAGAGCCATTGAGAAAGCAACCGGCAAGACGTTTGCAGCCAAGTTTGTGGAATGCAAGGCTGATGAGAAGGAAAAGATCCGCCAAGAGATTGATATCATGAACGACCTTCACCACAACAAGCTTCTACAGCTCCATGAGGCGTTCGATCAGCCTGGACAGATGATCCTGGTTTTGGAATTGTAAGTAACACTGAGATATTGTATTCAAGAGTTGTAACTTGGAAACTCTGGATATTATGCGAATGCTTTACATCACAAGCTTTCGGGAACTGCTGATCCCTTGGTCACGTGATACTGGTCAGATATTCATGATTTTGATTGGAGATAAATATGAGTTTTGTGTCTTCCCAGCTGTGAAAAAATTTGTTTTGATTTCAGTGTGTCGGGTGGCGACCTCTTTGATCGTCTTGAGAAGTTTGACTTCGGTTTGACCGAACGCGAGTGCATCAACTACATGCGACAGGTCTGCGAGGGCATACGCCACATGCATCAGCACAACATCATGCATCTTGACCTCAAGGTAAGCAGACATTCATGAATTGCAAAATATTTGCACCTTATTTTTTGCGATTAACCAAAAATTTTGAAAAAAAAAAATCACAATTGGCGGATTACGACATTTCTTTCGATTTTTTCAATCAAAAAAATATTTTTTCAAAAATATATTTTTGTGAATCTATGTTATTTGGGAAATCCGCATTTAAAACACTCAAAACACTTAAAACACTCATAATTTTACTGTCTACAGTCATGAAGTCGCAATAATTTTTCTGTCTACAGTCGTGATGGACTGGGCACAGCTGTGAGAAGTCAAATGCTTGCAAAGCTGCAGGATACAGTTACAGTTCTTATCATAAACCCTGATAAATTTCCCAAATTTCAGCCCGAGAACATCCTATGCACCACAGAGGACAGCTCACTTATCAAGATCATTGACTTTGGCCTGTCCCAGCGCGTTGACCCCAAGAAGATGTTCCACGTGCTGTTTGGTACTGCCGACTTTGTTGCCCCAGAGATCGTCAACTACGAACCTGTGGGACTGCCGACTGACATGTGGAGTATTGGAGTTATCTCCTATGTGCTGTAAGTTTCTTAAAACCATCAAATATCTAGTTGATGATAATAATGATTGTGCTGTAAGTTTGTTAAAACCAGCAGATCTCTAGTTGATAATATTGATAACTATGATAGTGAGTTTTTATGTAGTGCTTGTACTATCTACTGTCTCAAAGTGCTTTAGATGGCACAAAGTATTACCCAGCTTTTCCAGAAACCTTATTGGAGAACCAAGGGCAGCCTCAATCTAGCGCATGCAAGGACCTTTCAGGCCAGTTGAGAGTTGCAAAGTGGTACTTTATGAGCCAGGTATCAAACCCGGGTCCTCCCGATCACAAGGCCGATGGTCCCCATAGTTAATAGTTAGAAATGGTATTATCTTGCCTGCCCATGTTTAGAAAGGAACTCAATAGAGTATTGAAGACGTAATAGTCTAACAAGACTCCAGTATCAGTAAGAAGAAGAAGACTTCTCTGATGGGGGCAGTGCTTGTTTTAAATATTTGCAACTTTTTCATTGCATTCATCTGCTCCTTTCAGCCTGTCTGGCCTCTCACCATTTGGCAGCGAGAGTGACAGAGAGACCTTCGAAAATATCAACAAATGCGACTTCACCTTTGATGACGAACTTTGGGACAACGTCTCAGATGATGCCGTGGACTTCATCTCAAGGTGTCTTGTCAAGGACAAAAGGTGAGTCATGCTATCACTTTCAACCAATTGAAAGGGACTCTACATAGGCAGCGGCCAGGTAGGCAAGATTATGTTACATGAAAGCGTCAATAGGGGTCTCTCCTTTCTGGCTGTATATTGAAACTGTTTATTATTGGACCAGAAATACATTTATCACCACACTCTCTTAGCGAACTGTTAAGAAGAGATTGTTACATTACATGCAAAGTCTTGGACGGAAATATTGTCCCAAAAGTAAATTTCTTCGAGACTAATTTTTTTTTGTTTCTGTTGATTTTGCAGGAAGAGGATGACTATCCATGAAGCGCTTGCCCACCCATGGCTCAATGTAAGTTTGCTTTTTCTCAAGAAAAGTTTAATCATCTTCATAGACATTTCATCACTTTTTGACTTGGTTCATCTGAGTTCTCTAAATTTAGTAGTGTAGTCCCCTACTTGTCTTGTCTCATCGTTTCGTCACCTCAAGTTGCTGTTTGTGCAGTCTGTCCCGGTTTTCTTGATGCATTATTCAAAGTAGTAATGCAGCGGTCTTTATGGATCTGATATCAATTGGAACTGAAGATAATTCTTATGAGCCCTCCGGCCCGCAATCGGAAAAACCGTAAGTGGGTCTGTTTTCTGTGATAGATTAACGTTTTTGGTCCAAGATACCATGAACCAGACTGTTTAATTTGTTCTTTGCAGTTTTGATGGTGAATGGTGTATCAATTTAAACTTTGTCCTTGTTCTCAAATCATTTTTTTAACCGCCTGCTTTACTATTATCTGTCATCAGCGTTTAGATGTTGAGGAGAAAGAGCAAGTTAGAGTGGAGGTGAGTCCCTGCATCAAGCACATGTGTTGTTTGAGAGCAATCCCATATGCACTCCTCTATCTCAATCCCCTCCCCCCCCTTGGCACATGCTTTCAGCAAAATCGAAAACCGTTACTCTTAAACAAAAAAATTGCACCTTTTTATTTTCGAGATTCCAAAAATTTCTTTAAAAAATTAAATTTTCACATTTGTTTCTGTTAACTATTATTTGGTACATGATTACAAGGTTAAACAGTTATGAGATACAGTGCTTTGTTAATTCATGCAAAAAGATCTGCTTAGCTTACCTTGTTGACTTGTCCTCATACTTGATATTTGAACACTATGGACGTCATCTGCACACTATCCTAATCTTCATGCATGTCCAATATTTCAGGCTAATCCATACGTTTATTTCCATCAGTGAAAGTATGTATCGGGATCGATTTATCTCTCAGTTAAAGTCATGATATCCATGAATAAAATCTTTCAGGTAAAGTCATGATAGTGATGAATGAAATCTCTCATTCAAGTCATGATACCACTGAATGAAATCTCTCAGTTGGAATCTCTTAGTTAAAGTCATGATACCACTGAATGAAATCACAGTTGGATTCTCTTAGTTAAAGTCATGATACCAATGAATGAAATCTCTCAGTTGAAGTCATGATATTGTTGAATGAAATCACTCAGTCAAAGTCATGATATTGCTGAATGAAATCTCTCAGTTAAAGTAATGGTATCCATCAGATTAAAGTTAATATCGAGAAACAATATTTTGTTTTATCCTGCTGCTCTTTGGTATTTCGTCCTGGCGACCTGGTGTTGTATCCAAAGCTTGATATTTTACACTTGATGTACAAGTACTTCCAACTCGTTCAGCTAAATCCCAGACCAGAACTGAGCCTGTCAGCGGCAAAATCCTTCATCATTTTATGCCTTCCCCAAACTACCGAAAACATGAGGAAGAAAAACACAGCCTCCGAAGGCTTGGTGATGGTTTCCAGAGTAGAGACTCATCAAAGCTGTGTTTACGACCACTTTATTGTTTTTCTATGGCCGGGTTATAAGGAAACGAGAGTGGCCCGCACTCTTTAGAAAACAGACAGAAAACTTTTGCTCTGTTTTGTGAGTCTAACTGATGGTTTCAACTTTCTGAGTCAGCAGTTGGTACTAAAATGTCTTCCGCTAACTTTGAAGTGTTTTTTGTGAGTATATTGCAGGCCCTATACAGTGAGTAATAGATTAGCTTATGGTCCCTGTAAAGATATTAGTGAAGACCGAACCTTGCTTCAGAACATAAATTTCTTGTTACATCCTGTTTTATCATCACATGCCATTGTTTCACCTGAAGATGACTGGTCATGCAATGACTCCACTGATACCGTGTAAGAGTTCAGCTTACCGCAGTAAATGAAATTTGAACCTACGTTCTGCTCTAAAGGAACTTTGTTTGCGATGTGCAACATTGTAAAACCCTGCAATATGCAGTCACTCTTGAGGCATGCCTCGCATGCTGATCAAGCTTTTATCACTTGAAGCCTAGTTTGAAGCGCAATTGACTGGACCTCTTAATTGGAATTCCATCTGTGATCAAGATTTCACATACATTTGGTCCCTCAAGCTTGAAGCCTGGTATGACCTGTTGCACCAATCTTCAACTAAAGGAGTCACCCCAAGAATGTGAAATGTTTCAAGATGTCTAAGCCCTGAATCCCGTTGGCTTAACACCATTCACATACAGCACCTGAGCAGGTATCCAACATCTTCCAAGCCAAATCAAAGCAATCGTTAGGCAAGGCAAATGAAAGTTTTGGTTAGCCTTAGTCATGTTAAAGCTTAGGGAAACCTAAACCATGCTTATGTTTTCATTAAGAATTAAGTGAGAAGAAACTTCAAATGAGCAATTCGTAGGTCTCCAACCCCTTAAAAACTGATGATGACTCGGTCACAAGGGGTCACGTGAATACATTTATAATAAGTTAACTATCATTGCCGTGATCTTTTACCTGTATCATTACCAAACTTAATTTCTTTTGACATGTGGTGACTTGGCAAAAGACTTGAAATATGAATTTGTGGTACTCTTCATAACTGTAAAAACTTTTGCATTGTTATGAAACTTAGATGGATTTTAAAATTGAGTAAAGTTAAGAGTTATGGGGATGAGAAACGTAACTGTATCTTTCACGGGTGAGTGAGTAACCTGTACCAAGTCTCATCATCACACTTAGATCGCTAAACATCTGTATCTATTTATACGTGTAACTAAACCCCTTGTTGGTGAATGTACATGTGTACATGATTCATGCTACAGCAAGCTTAGGCCTTGCATCCATCTCACTTCGTCTTCTCTGCATGTGGCAGGGTCCTTGGGTGGTGGATAATGGTTTAGGTCGGTCAGTGACCTTCTTTCGACAGAATCTGCTCTCGATTGGTGTTAATATTCTCAGCAATCAACAGTTTTCTGTTTGGTCGTAAAGTTGGATGGATTCCTCAAAATCTGCTGGAGTAATTGAACGTTTTGATTTTGATAATGGAAAGATATTCGAGTTTTCTGGAGTAACTTTGTGATTTCTTTCTCAAAAAGGATTAAGTTAACTTTCCTGAGCCATATACATGTATATACGATACAGTCCTGATGCAGGGTGAAAAATCAACCCTTCATTCTCTCATGAACATAGCGTGACATTTTTGTCACGTTCTGCCTTGTTCAAATCGAAAATTTGTCAGAGGCAACTACTTTTTTAAAAGCTGAGAAAACTTGAGACTGGTTTTTTCTTGATGGCTTGTCGCAATGGCACATTATGACATCTCGTTGGATCGGATCGATGCTGAGATAGATTTTCTCTGCAATAAAAAATATGGTTTACACAGAATCTTGGATTATCAGTACAAGTATAATACATGTACCAAAGCTTGTAAGGTAATTCAAATACATGATTGATTTTTCTCTCAATTTCTCTAAATTTCTTGAGTATTTTTCTTGCAAGAGTACAATTTCATAAATGACTAATGGGCCCAGTGTACCCCTTTAAAGATCTTTGGGGTAGGATATTTTAAATTCTGAAGCATTCTTCACAGTTGGAAATTTAACTGTGCCTCTTCCCTTCTGTGTATCAATATCAAGTTTAACCTAAGACTTTCATCAAGATGACATTGCCTCATCCCAACAACCTCTTCTTATGACTTATGAATGAAATCTATTATCTTTCAGCATAATTATCAGTGTTCTTCCTGATTTGTTCTCCTTTATGCGCCATGAGCTAATCGTGGAATGTTGCTGTCATTTCAGGGTGTGGTTGAGAAGAAACTGGACACGAAGCCCCTGGATACGCACCATCACAAGGAATTGAAGAGATGGAAGGTAAGTTGGTCGAGATGTTTAAGAAAGAGCACTTAACTCTCGCTACCGCAGCCATTTTTTGCCAGGTGCTCAGACAGTCGATACCACTAATGAACAGCGGAGCTTACGTTTATCAGAACGGTCCAAACTATTCAATAGTGTCGCAATCTGTACTATTAGCATGAAACTAATGATCCTCAAGTGCGTTTGGCGTGTTCAGAGAGGGTGCGACCAAGTCCTGGTGAATCATTATCTTAGAAGTGCTTGACTTGCTGTGCACATCACAAGCGCAATATGGGACCATTTACATGACGTGCTATGCACATCACCCGCAGCAAAAGGGTTGTAGGATTAAAACGAGCTTGATGAATATGCAGGCTGTTTGACTATGTTTCAATAAAAGGTAAATCATGACGACTACCTGTTCGGTTCAGTACCTTCTCTTCTTAGTTAGTTCAGTGATGATATTGAACGTGATACCCCACTCATACTTAAGGTAAACTGGTTTCATGTGTTCATAGAATAATGATAACAGAAGAAATATAGCGCTAGTATCAAGTAGTTAAACAATAATAATCTGAAACATGTAGACTCCTACTGAGGCTATATAAAGCTAGCATAGGCTATCAGATTCTAACTCTTAACACTTTGAGTCCTGAATACCAGGTCTGAAAATATACCACTTTCTGACATTTTTTAAAATATTGAAAAATACTTTCAGTGGTCCTATGAAGTTAGTTCTTGAAGCACACCAAGTAGGCTACAAGATAAACAGTCCTGCTTAAACAATGATGCCATAGGAATAAATTCAAAATGCGTAGTTCCCGTTTGCCATCGCAGTGGAGATCAGGACTCAAAGGTTTCACCTGCCTAACTCTTGATTGTTATTTTTTGACTTCATTCACTCAAATGTGTCATTGTCTGCTTCTCCTTTTAGGCTCCACCAGAACAGATCCTTGGCATCGGTCGTTTGGCCTCCATAAGTCCTGCATTCCGCCGCATCAGTCAGAAGGGGGTCTTTGAGCGTGACCTCAAAATGGGTAGGTGACATCGATAAAATTCAAATTTCAAAACACTATCGTATCAAACTCTTAGCATTTGTATCCTGCAGAATATTACATTAAGAATTTATTGCTGCATTGCCAAACCTATGTGAGATCAACAAAATGGTTGTAAAGACGTACACTATCCCTGTTTCAAAATGGCCGCTACAACAGCCATCTTTGATTTTGTGTCAGCTCAGCAGTTTGAGAAAAAAACTGAATATTTGTTCATGACTATGGACAACATGCAACACTTTGCATTGGTCTTGTTCATGACACACATGTAGATGAGATTATTGAAGTCAGAAATAGTTTGGGTATTTGTCAATCTTCTCAAACATGTCAACTTCTTTCGTTCCAGAAATGCCTGAGAGTGAACCCAAAGTACTTCAAAGTCTGAGCGATGTTGATGCATTTGAGGGAACTGGTGCCAGGATGAGGTGTATTATCCATGCCCAGCCAGAACCAACCATCAAATGGTAAGAAACTAGCTCCTTAATTGGCACTTTTATACAACATTCTCAAAAGATTTTGCATTTATTCTATGAGATATCCTGAAACCTTTGAGTAGAACTCAGATGAGCTGCTCAGTTAGTGCTACGACCAGTACCCATACACCTGAGTAAGGCATGTGGGGCAAAGATATCTGCCTAGAGTCTCACGACGACAGTGAGGATTGAACCTGGGACCTCATGACCGCTTGTCAGAGCCTCAAACCACTATACCACCATGACTCCTTCTTTGGAGGTCTGGTCTCTTCACTCTGGTGAGCCGAAGAAATGCCTTTCCCCTATAGAATTTCTTGGACAAAGGGTCCTGGTGAGCCACTTTGCTCATTGAATTTATTTATGATATTTACTCAGATAAAACATTCGCACAAATTTCGGCAGTTTACAGTTTCTGAGCGGTCGTTACAATGCCATATCTCCGCTCCAGGTACAAAGAAGATGAACAGATCCTTGCAAGCCATAAATACAAGATGCACTTCAAGAACGGCAAGGCTACCCTGGACATTGAGGATATCCGCCTCGACGATGGTGGTCTCTACACCTGCAAGGCTGCAAATAGCCTCGGAGAGGTCAGCACAACTGGTGAATTGGACGTCCAAGGTAAGACTGGTGTTTCGCTTCTCAAGGACTTGCCACCTGAAAGAGGAGACGATTAATTGCAAAACTAGTACTTGTGCTAAACTATTATCATGCTAGCAATGCGTATTCCAAAAATGCGTGTCCATATGTCAGTGATACCTCGTGCACTCAGGCCCTGAAAATTGTGGACATTTATGGCCGAGAGTGAGATGCAGATGTCCTCAATCTCCGCTTGCCTAGTGTCGTTCCACCCTGCAGTGGTTGTGGTATAATGCCAACTTTTTGTTCAAGTTCAGTCGAGTAATTGAAGTTGCCCTTCAAACCCAAGAAAATGAGTCTTTTGTGGAGATGGTAATGCCAAAGGGCTTGTGAGCAAGTAATTAACCACAACCACTGTAGAAAAGTCAAATAACGGCCCTCGTGTTTATTTCCACAGGCACCGGCCCCAAGAGGAGGAGAAGCTCTGACCTGACCCGCATCCGACTGCCCGGTCTCGAAGCTCTCAAGGATGACACGCAGCCTCACTTCCATCTACCACTCATGGCGACCGTCATCAAGGAAGGAGAGGACGCTTACTTCAGTATCGTTGGTAAGTAGAATTCATTTGGTCATCTAGGTGGACTTTGGGCCTTCATACGCTTTAGATCATGATATTGTGATAATGTTTGCCCACAACGTATGATGTGCAGTGCCATTTTGATGATATCAGCTTTGGCTCAGTGCCTCTGTTTTGCACATATTGATAGCTGAGCTGTGCTACTTGAATATTGTGGCCAATAAAAACTCTGTGTTGCTGATAACTTGAGCACAGTTGCTTTGGAAAATGCTCTGCAAAAAGGCATAGTAATTACCTTAAACCTGAAAGTCTGTGTAGGTCATGATTTTCATCACACTCTGAAGTTTTGAAAAGACTAGCCATCAAAAGTTCAGCCAAAGTGGAAACCTTGGGCCATATCGAGTGCTGTCTAGAAACCATCATGTGCAATTACCCCATAGAGTGACGGTGAAAGAAGGTGATCCTGATATGCCTTTCTTTCAGTGACTGGCCGTCCAGCACCTGAGATCACATGGTACCATAATGACGACAAGATCACAACTCATGGGCGATACTTCCTGCTCCAAGACGAGAAAGTGTTCAAATTTGAGATAAAGAATGTCGAGGCGTCCGACACCGGGGAAATCAGATGTGTTGCCACCAATGCGTATGGTGATGCTACGTCTGTCTGCTCGTTGGAGGTCCTGGGTAAGTTTGGAAACAACCTGCAATCTGAAGGAAAATGTAGCATTGTCGTAATCAAAGTCAGAAGGTGTTTTTTGTTCACCTCTGGGCTCAGGCGTGCCAGTAGCCCGAGTTTGAGTCTGGGGTGGCCCCTGGGCTGTGGAGGACTCTCCGATTTATCACACTGGGTTTTGAGGAATTGATGCTTATGCTGCAAAAAGATATAAAGCTGTAGTTGAGTTAAATGTAATTTGCTTTTGGAATTTTAAGCCTGAAGGAAATTGGTTAAACAAACAATGAAATTGGTATGGCCTTAGTAAGTACCTTGTGAATCTTGTTGATTTCTTCAGGCAACCCATACAATACCAATTACATGAAACACCAACTTGAGTTGATTGTTATCATATCAAATTCTTACCTCCAGTCGATTTACCTGAAGACTATGAACAACCTTATTTCATGCAAGAGCTGCGAGATATCAAGATCGTTGAAGGCAGTGCAGCTCGATTTGACTGCAAGTTCACAGGCCATCCTGAACCAGAGATTAGGTGGTAAGTAATCTTTCCAAAATTCCAAAAGATATCTTTGAAGGATTGCAGTGTCATTTAGCTGATAGCTCTTCAATGACCTACATATACAACCCATGTTTGCAAGATTGCCTGAGTTTGAGTCTGGAATGGAACCTGGCAAACTATTAGGTATCTTAACAACAACAACTACCACCTGTAACTACCACTACCACCTGTAACTACCACCTGTAACTACCACTACCATTACTGATGTAACTACAACTACCACCTGTAACTACCACCTGTACCTGTAACTACCACTACCATTACTGATGTAACTAACATTACCATCTGTAACTTACAGGTGGTAGTTACAGGTACAGGTGGTAGTTACAGGTACAGGTGGTAGTTACAGGTGGTAGTTACAGGTGGTAGTTACAGGTGGTAGTTACAGGTGGTAGTTACAGGTGGTAGTTACAGGTGGTAGTTACAGGTGGTAGTTACAGGTGGTAGTTACAGGTGGTAGTTACAGGTGGTAGTTACAGTTGGTAGTGGTTGTTACAGTTGGTAGTAGTAGTGGCGAATGATTGCAGTAACGACGTGGAAACCCTAGACCAAGATTCAGGACTACTGTGAGATCAGCTCATTGATCTTGGTCTTGGCACACATGATCTGTGATGGGGACCTTTGTCATTGTTGCATTGTCTACCTCACCTTACCAAAAAATTGGAGCAATTGGAAGAAACATTGTAAAGACTGCTGATTTCATCAACGTTTCTTCAAATTGTTTTGCACCAAACCCTCACCTTTAGTGTGAATAAGAGCTAAGGACGTTGACTGTTTAATTCTGGATTTCCTTCTCTCCCTTCAACAGGTTCAAGGACCGAAAGGAGATCCATAGCGGAGAGCATTACCGCATCACACAGGATGACGACGTCACCTGCTCCCTGACCATCATGGAGTCCTTCCCGGAAGATACTGGTGCCTACATGTGCCAGCTCAGGAGTGATGCTGGTATGGCAAGCTCAGAGGCTTTGCTCAACGTCATTCGTAAGTACAAATTACCTCATTGGGGGCGCGGTGAATTCATCTATCCAACCAGGATGCAAGACCATACCACATTGAGTAACAAATTGTTTTGATGTAGGGTTACAGCATATAGATGACAGAAATATTTACAACGTAAGTCATCCAAGCAAGCCTTGAGACCAGAGGAGGGTTTATATGTGTTGTTGATGAATCTTCATGTAATCAAGCTGAAAGGGCATAGAAATATCTGTGTTTTCATTTACAAGTTGATCTGTTTTACTTTCCATTCTTAAAACAAAGAAAGATTTACATTATATTTTTGTGATCCAAATTTCAGAACTTGACTTCGAGAAACCAAGAATTCCCAAGTACACATTTGAATTCCCACGGCCACCACCAACGCTTCCAAAAGAGCCGCGCAAGAAAATCTTCGTGAATCGTGCACCAGTGTTCACCGTCCGTCTGAAGAACCGCGTCGTTGACGAAGGCATGGACATCCGACTGCAGTGCTCTGTGATTGGCCGGCCTGATCCCCAGCACAAATGGTTCAAGGATGGTCAGCCCCTGCTCACGAGCTATAGATACACAATTAGGGTAGGTTTGGCTGCATGCTTGGAAAAAATGCCTTGATGGAAAGTATTGGGAGATAATTCTTTGATGTTTAAAAAAAGGAGCTGTTTCCTTCGAAAGGAATTCTTAGCACTTGTATGTTAGTCTGTCCAGGAAGGACTTAGTTCTCAAGTCAAGATCAAGTTTGCCTTTGGTAGATGCCTTAGGTACCCTGTCATGCGTAGTCTCGTAAGACCACAGTACTTAACCTCTGAAGCTAGGTTTGAACTTCAAAAGCTATTTTCTTTGCGTGCTCGAAATGTACTGGTGTGTCAATCGTATCCTTTCTTTTCAGTCTCACTTCGGCTTGCTGAGCTTGGCCATTGATAACGTCAAGAAGGAAGACAGCGGCCAGTACATGTGCGTAGCGTACAATGAGGAGGGCGAGACCGCCTGCACCATGCATTTGGATGTCAGAGGTATGTGGCAGACATTCATGGAGAAGTTTTGTAAAGCTTTGAAGAACTGGTTCAACGAAGTTTATCAGCTTTGGTTTTTTCAGTGTCAAAAAGGTTGGTCTGTCACAAGCAAGAGTTGACATTGCCTGAATGTTGGAAGTGAGTTGACCGAAATGTAAGCTCTTGGTGGACATCATTGACTACGAGTGCTGTTTCCAGGTTGACCAGGAAAGCCTTGTTGAACCAATTCTCCATTTGATTTTGAAAATAGTAGTATATTTGGGTAAAGAATGATATTTACTATACCATAGCCAATTTGGCAAGTAGACAATACTGATTTTTTATTGGTTCTCATCATTTCAGCCATTGAAGACTTCAGCCTTGGCTACATGAGGCCCACATTCATACGTCCCATCAAACACATCGTTGTACAGGAAGGAACCAGAGCGGTGTTTGATTGTATCGCCACTGGAAACCCAATGCCTGATTTCATATGGTAAGTTCATCCAGATATCAGGGTTTTAATACCGGTTAGGTTATCTCTGTTTCTCGTATTCTAGCTTTTTAATGAGGGACTTTGGTGCTTCTTTTCGTAAAACTGAAGGTCCCCAACATATACCTGGGCACTTTTTTCTGTCACTATAGAGATCGTTCTTAGAAGTAACAAGCTATTGATTTCACAGCAAATCCAACAACCCCCACTTGTCATTTGCAGGCAACGAGATGCTGTTGAGATCGGCTCTGACACCGACCGACTAAGGATGGTCTCGGACCACAAGGGCAACTCGAAACTGATCATTCGTAACGTCCTGAGGGAAGACGAAGGTCTCTACATGGCAACAGCATTCAGCAAGGCGGGACGGTCCAAGTGTGCTGCCACACTCAGGATCATTGGTAAGGGTAACTAATGTTTCTGATGAAAGTTTGAATACTTCTGTTGAGATATCTCCTCTTCTTTGCGTACAACTGGTTAAACTTTCACACCATTTGTCCTCAAGAACCTGGCAGTGTGATGCAAACTTCTACTACTCTTCTTAACTTTACTTTCATCCTTTTCAGAAAAATCCAAATCGCCATCCGAGGACCGCTCCAGTGAGGGCCGAGGCTCAACCCAGTCACTGTCCCCTGCGAGGAGTCCCAGTCCATTGTGGGGCGTCCCTCCAGAGTTCACCACAGAGCTTCCAGAGAAGATAGACCTGAGGGAGGGTGAGCCACTCTTCTTGGCCTGCTGCATCTGGGGAGACCCGAAACCTGTTGGTAAGTACAGTACTGTGGAAAATGAGGTGGTGCAGTTGACATTTTGGCCATTAAATGTTGCCTGTTCCGTTGGCGTCTGCCTCATAATGAAAGGTCAACCGATCGAGGCCCACAGGTAGCTTGTTCCATTTCAGTAGTGCTTCTACAATGTGTTTTTTTGCATTTTTGTCGTTTGACACTTCAACGATACATTGATTGACAATTTTCTCCATTTCTAGTCACTTGGCACAAGGGGGCACGTGACCTCTACTACAGCACCAGGCACCGAGTGACCTCTGACGGAATGACGCAATACATCCTCGAGATTCCATCGGTCCTGATCACGGATCATGGCCGCTACCAGGCAACTGCATCCAGTGCGGCTGGAGAGGCCGTATCGTCCTGTCTAGTCTCCGTGGAGGGAAGGCTAAGTGACTACATCAAGTATGTATACTTATAGAATATTGGAGGTCAAAATGCTGAACACTTATAATTGGCCCAACACATCGTCATTGGGCCTTGAGGTGCTTTGCTAAGAATACAGTGATACACAAGATACATGTAGGGAGTGTAACATTTGAAAAATGTCAACCATTTATATGGGAAAGTAACTTAACTGTAGTCACCATGGTCACTGAAAGGCTTAAACTAGGGATTCCTGCATCATTGGGGGCTGAGTGTATCAAAAGGACGATAGCAAGGTTGTTTACACCTACTCATTTGGAACATGTAAGCTTACTTATAAAAAACAATTTGACGGACAGATACCCAACAACTTTCTTCTCTGTCTTGTCATTTCTAGGTTCAAGCACCATCGTACCGCCTCGGCAGAACCCGAGGTCGAGAAGAAGAAAGAGAGACAGCGACCTGGTAGGATGTCACTGCAGGAGAGGCCACGAAAGATTGCCATGGCGGAGGATGATATTGGTGAGTAGACCCTTAACGTTTCTCTCCTTGGACGTGAACACCTCTTCATACCTCTCTACTTTGGCGTATCAGTGTGCAAATGATATTTTCTTAGTTGAATTCATGAACCTTTGGCCTGAGGGTGCAGTATGCAATTGATCCTAGGAGAATAGAAATGGGATCTATTCCACCCCCACCCCCACCCCACCCCCTACTTCACAAATAGGGTCAAAATACTTTATTTTCTGAAGCGTATTTTCCCCTTTCTTCAATCTCCTTTCCTCCGCTGTTGTCATCTATCCTGTTCCTTACTTTTCCTTCAGCCTTACTAGACAGAAAGACAGGTAACACTCGCATGGAGTGTGTAGATATATGTTATATTTCACTGCTTTATTACTAGATGTGTTAAAACAACCAAATTGTTGTCATACACCATGTGTTAAAATAATATTAGCATAGGAATTAGAAAATTGTCCGTAGACTTAGAAACATTTATTTATTTTCTGTCTTGTACATGTTTATACTTTGTGGAAATTAAACAACAATATTGATGTGTTGTCCTCTGATTTGATTGAAAACGTTTGATATAGTCCGTAATCGATTTTCAAACCGATCAAAATATTTCTTCTTCTGTAAATAAACCAAATCTAATATGTAGCATTGGGAAAATGTAATAATTTTCTTAAATCGTCAGTTGATTCGAATGATCAGTATTGGATTGTCTGAGTTAATTTTTGATTCTGTCATACTGTGGACCCGAAATCAGTGAAAATCAAAATTACTGGGCCCCAGTTGGCAATGAAGAAAAAATGTTACACTACCATGCTTAAATTGAGCTCGCAAGAAGAAGAAAAATTCTTCATCTCCCAACATATTCCACCTGCTAACTGACTCAATTTGTACTTCTGCAGCGCCATACTTCCTGAAGCAACTGCCACGCACTTTAGACGCATATGTTGGAGAACCCGTCCAGTTTGACTGCCGCGTGTTCGGACGCCCCGAACCAGAGATCTGGTGGACGAGAGATGGGGAACCGCTACCCGATGACCCGCACTATAAGGTCACAACCCGTGGGCGGGACAGACACTCACTGACGATAGCTGAGGTGGATATGGGTGACGTGGGAGAATACGCAATCCACGCCAAGAACAAGATTGGAGAGATTATCTCACACTCTATGCTCAGAGTTGAAGGTAAGGTGGCAAATATTTTCCATCTGTTGGTATATTTCTTTAAGGGCAGCTACGTAGTCAAGTTGGTTTTGTTTTGGGCATCCTTGCCGGTTGGTCTGTCATGATGGCAGCATGTCAGGTTCCATTCATATCTTTTGGCGATACAACACTTTGCAGCATGCTCTTTGGGTTCAAAACATTGTCTCATGTTGGAATCTCATGGCGGGCGCCTTACACTTGGCCATTTCGGAATGACCGGCTTTGAATGTAAATTTACATTCTACTTCTGTCCATTCCAGCAATGTTTGAATCTGACTACACAATGAGAGAAGAAGAACCACCCCAGCCACCCAGAGATGAAGAACGCAAGAAAGCAAAGTCACCGACAAAGATACCCTCACTGAAGAGATCACCTCCAAAGGAAACTTCACCAAAGAAATCACCACCAAAAGAGCCAGCACCAAAGAAGACTGAGGCGAAGAAAGAGGCTTCACCAAAGAAGACAAAGGAAGCATCACCAAAGAAATCTCCACCGAAGGATGAGGCAAAGAAGGGGCTGTCAGCAAAGAAATCACCTCCTAAGGAAACGTCACCAAAGACTTCACCCAAAACGTCTCCTCCGAAAGATTTAGCTAAACCTAAAGAAGCTTCGCCCAAGAAGACGCCACCCAAGGAACTCTCACCAAAGAAGTCGCCACCAAAAGATGAGAAGCCGAAGTCAAAGGATGAAGCAAAAAAGGATGTGAAGCCAAAGGAGAAGCCAAAGCCGAAAAAGGCACCAGAGTTCAAGCTGAAGCTGAGGAACAAGGTGTTCAAGTCAGACTCCATTGCTCATCTGAAGGTGAAGGTTGAAGGGGAACCGGCGCCCAAGATTCAGTGGACGAAGGATGGCGTTGAGATCAAGGAGAGCAGTAAGTGGCTGTTTTAGGGAAAGATATTTGGGTATGGAGTTGCGTGGTTCTTTCTTACTCTGCTGCAGATGGATTGATATGTTGCTACTCTGGTTTGAATGCTGGACTCCTGTCCTGGTTGTAGCTTGAATCTCTTCCAAGGACTTTGTTCCTTTCATGTTTGAGTCCAAAAGTAAACAGATGAGCTAAGAAGCTACCCTTGACCTCAAAGATGCTACTAGAATGCAGAATGCGGAGTATTTGATGAAGAAAGCAATATCTAAGAATCCAAAGTTGAACTTATAACATAAGTTAAGGCTGAAACACACATTCCATTTGTACTCATTTCAGAACGCTTTGAGATGATTTTTGAGGAAGGTGCCTACCACCTAGCCATCTATGACACTGTACCTAAGGACAGTGGTGTCTATACCTGTAACATCTCAAATGAGGCTGGAGAGACATCATGTCAGTGTACCCTCACTATTGAAGGTAGGTTGGAGCGTTGGTTTAGTCATGCTTGTGAAAGTCCATTAAACTGAACCAGATGATGTTTGTGCCTACATCAGAATCTGTAAGATTGAGTGATTACCATCGCAGTGATTCTAAGTCCAACTCTGGGGCAAAGTAGGCCTGGTTGGAAACAAAAATAAAAAGGAGCAAACATTTTTAGGTTTTCAGTCAGGAGAACTTCCTGTTTCTTCGCAGAGATGCTATGAATATGAGACATAAAACTGATGTTCATTGTATCTTTGGGTCTGAACCAGGGCAGTTTAAGAATGTTTAACTCTAGACAAAAGACCAAAGGCTGATCACTGGACCATGATTATCACCAACTCAAAAGAACATTGATGAACACATTACGCTTAAACGCAACTACTGCATGGGGAAATGAAATCTTCTGGAATACATTCAGTTAAAATTTTTAAATTGCAGGAACACCAAAACTGACTGGCAAGGATGACGACCTGCCCAAGGACGAGCCTCCCACCTTTGAGAAGGCCATGGAAGACATGACCCTACCAGAGGGAGAGACCGCCAAGTTCACATGCAAGACCAAAAATGCCAAGGACCCTAAAATCAAGTGGTACGTTCACCCACAAGGGCCTTATTGACAATTTTAGTTATTTCATCATCCATAATAGTGGTGTTTATGTTACTTTTTACTCATGGTTACAACATTAGTTTCTTCTGAAACATATTTTGATATGGCATCGCTGCTCCTCAGGAATTCCTCAGTAAATGCAAAATGCGATCAGTCACTGAGGTCCTGTCGTGACAACACCTTGTGACGCCATATTGGGCTGGCAAGGCAGACTTAATGACACAGCCTTTACTCTTGTGTCAGCTGGGATGCCCTGACATTTTATCACCAATGGATTTATTTCATCAGCTGTATTACTGATCACCTGACAATGGTGAATAGAAAGAGAAGGGAATTGAGTGTGTTTCTATCACATTTCGGCTATTTTACTCCAGATCTTCAAAGAATCAGTTCAAACGAATGACCTTTTGATTTCAGGACCAAGGATGGTAAAGTCGTGATTGCATCCAAACACATCCTGATCGATGCCAGGAATGGCTCATGCACCCTCACCATCCAAGGGATCACCAAGAAAGACGAGGGGAAGTACACATGTAACGTGACAGCCAAAGGTGGCGCTGTCTCATGTGAGGCTACGCTAAAAATCGGCAGTAAGTACTTGTATCATGGAGAAATTTGCTTGTGTTGTCCAGTAGGTGGTTTATTAACATGGGATCCAGTCCATTTGAATTTGCTCGTCTGATTTTCTTTACCTAATCAAATAAATTTATGTTCTTTTACAGAACCAGAGAAGAAGAAGTTGACAAAACCAAAGGATGAGAAAGATAAGGACAAGAAAAATGAGAAAAAGGAAGCAAAGAAGGATGACAAAAAAGATGAGACAAAAGGCAAAAAGGATGACAAAAAAGATGCCAAGAAAGATGAGAAGAAACCAGAAGAGAAAAAGGATGAGAAAAAGCCAGCAGACGACAAGAAGAAGAAAGCAGACGACAAAAAGGAAGAGGAGAAAGTTGAGGAAAAAGATAAAAAGGATAAAAAGGTTGAGGAAAAGGATAAAAAGGTTGAGGAAAAAGATAAAAAGAAGGAAAAGACTGATGAGGAAAAAGATGAAGTTGAAGGGAAGGAAAAGTTTGCGCCAGAGTTTGTCGAGCTGCTGGAGCCCGTCTATGGTGATGTTGGCAGTCCCATCCATCTTTCTTGCATCATAGAAGCCGAACCGAAGCCTACCATCTCTTGGATGAAGAATGGTAAAAAGGTAGGTTATTGTTATATCATTCAGTTTCTTTCATCTTTTCAGAAGTTACTTGTTATTTCTTCAACTGCAGCAACCAATATCAGCCCTGCAACCCTTGCAACATCTGTATGTATGATCCATGCAATAGGTGCAAATGCAACAACCCATGCAACCGCTGTATCACATCTGTAACAGCTGTACAACAGCTGTAACTCATGTCATGTCACTTCACACAGTTCAAATCTGACTTCCTTGCTTGAAATATTAACCAATAACCCCTTGGGTGGCTCAGTCAAGCGATCAAGGGTTCAACTTTGCTATAAGCAGTTTTGAATATTTATTAGCATTTCACCGGCCCTACAAACTTTTGTAAACATAGCAAGTCACATTTAAGAGCCACGTTATTAGTTTTTGTAGACTGCTGCCTAATTGTGAAGTTAACAAGATTTTATCGTCATTTTGAGGGGTTTGTTTTATGATTCTTAAGATCTGTTTTGGCTTCTTTCGTAAGGTCTTTAATACCTTTACTAAAGACATTCTTAGATGTAAATAGGCCTTTTATGCTTGGTTTATTGATCATTCAGATTTTGCTTTGTTGGGATGAGTTATTTGGTATAAATGTCTGGGATTTTTATTAGAATTTTGTGTTCGGTTTGGTAAGAATCTGGGACAATATTGAATAATCTCTAAATTGTGTGAAATAGTTAACTGTTTGGTAATAATTAGTGATATTATCTTGTCAAATGTTAAAAGTGTGATTACCAAACATCACAATATCACCCTCAGTGATACATGAATAATAATTATTAGGATACTATTTTATTGTTGGTGCCTGAATTTTGACATTTTCTGCAAGCTGAAAAGTTCAAATGTTGATATTTTCTTTTTGTCTTAGTCTTCTTTACATTTCCAAAAGATTTGGGGCCCAAATATCTACCCTGATATACCTATTTACCTAGGAGAAATATGTTAGCACAATACCACAAGATTAGTAGTTTTGGCCTGAAAACTATTTATTTTCTTTACCTTGTACACACATTGTGTTATTTGATTGGAATTTAATACATAAAAATGGAAACGATTATTTGATTGTTGTTTTTAGACTAGTTTGATGAATTTTATATATTGTTTATTTCTACGTGAAGTATTTCAGTACTCTTGTGTTGTACCCCAAGTTATATGGCACGCCTTAACCTGCCGGCCATGGAGAGTTCCCTTTATGGCCTAATGGTTGCAATGTTGTCTCCAGAGTTAGACGTTAAGCAACATTGAGCATGGTCATAATTTTGAGGGGTGACCAGCACCTATGATACATGCATTTACTTGATAATTCAATATCCATGGAGGAATGTGTACAATATGATGATTTTAAAATTCTTTACCCGATAACTTACCAATGAGTTAATCAACCCATTGGCTTAGAAATATGATAGGCCTTAAAGTTTATACAGAACAAGAATTTCCATGGCTTTATAGTTAGCTCAAGTTAGGTCGAAAAACTTTACGGTCACTGATATATGGTAGTGTACTTTTATCGGCAATTATCTTGATCATTATGCTAAAGTAAGGTTGAAACACAATTTAAGTACACAGAGTGTCATTCACTAAATACTAGCGTTGCCTGATTGCCCATAAACACCCTCACTCTATTACATCAAAACGACCCATTGTGACCCACATCGGACTATTTACATACACAGTGGCACATGTCCCAAGCTGATCTGTTCGATTGTCAACTCACTGCCGAGAGAACGGCTTAACATAATCATATCTACTTGGATATTCATTTGATTTGCAATACCGTTTGGTAAGTTTTTTCTTTCTGTAGCGACCTATTTCCGTGGTCCTTGCTCACAAAATGTTGCACGCGATCTCAGTGGACTGCTAAACCTCAGCCAGGTGAGAGATGACCTGCTATAACTTTTACTAGGACCTACAGTCTAGTACTAGAGGTGCCCACATTTCCTGGCTTACAGCTCCATGCAGTGTCCAGATTAGTTCAACAACTGAATGCCTCGCCTCGGGATTTTTCTAGCTCTTCAGGCGCTGGTGCAAAAATTCTCCTCTGGACCCCAGAGTTTGTGCACAGGATGCTGCAAGCTACCCTGGGCTGCATCATAACTTAACATATTGTAAGAACCATTTAACTGCAGCAAATCGATAAAATTGTCGACCACCGGCCCAAGTGCAAATTAAACAAAATTCCCAACTAGTTGTGCTGCTGAACTTTGGTCTCCAGTACATAGGGTACTTTGGTCTCCAGTACATAGGGTGTAAAAAAAGGGCAATGGCAAAGTTTGGCAACCTCCAAACATTGATCAGATTTGTACCCTTCCCACTTTGGTTGATCATCATGATGCCAGATTCCCTACCACTTGGCCTATGGAGCCCTGATCGAAGTTTGGGGACTGTGAGGACAGTCACTAATGTCTTGACTGTCACTGGAACTTTCATTTTCCTTGTTCAGGGCAGTGTCTAAAAAATCTGTATAGGCCTTTTCGACAAAGACGAATCGACTTTGGACAATGCCATAAGCCAGACGCTTTGTTCCACTTGAAAGGCACGACTGCTCCATCCAAACAAACTTCTTTGAAAAGGTCGATTCCACATACGTGCCACATTCTGAATATTTTGACTGTCATATTTGACTGTCATATCGATTGAAACATGGTTTTAATTGAAATATGATCATAACCTTATATGTAAACATGGTAATCAACAGTAGCTTTGAAGAGCTTTCGTTTTGCCGGAGATGTTTGAGGTGACCACAACACGACATCCTCAAGTGCTTTTGTCTTGTTGGCATTACAGAGGAGACTAAATCGTATTAAGTCATATATCATGTGACGAAATTAAAGGTTCCAGATATTTTTTATCTAAAAATAAACATTACATTGACCATTACCCTCATTACACAAAATGTTTGTTCATAATTTCTCAATTATGCTGAGTTACTCAATTTATTTTTTAGATTGATTGTGTCAACAATGGGCATATGTATACTAAATAGGCGAATATATCATTTAAATAGTAAGGTCATGTAGGATATGATATGATAGCATATGTGGAATATATAGGATGTGATATTATAGCACTTGGGGCATAGCCTGGGTGATTTGACCTGAAAATTGGAGGAGAAATACCCCCGGGAGAATAACACCTTAGTTATGACTTAAGTTAGTAATTTCATTTGAACTTGGGAAGTGTTGTCTTACTATAGGCAACCAGTGAGCAGGCCAGTTTGGCCTACAATCAGAAAAACGAGTCAAAAACCAAAAAGTCTAGTTTATTCAAAAGAGCTCTGTTTATTTTCAGCTGAAAGAAACGAGCAATCTCAAATTCAGCCAATTAGACGACGGCACCTGCTCCCTTGATATCGCAAAGGCCAAGTTCACCGACGTCGGTTTTTACGTGTGTGTGGCATCCAACTCCGTCGGAGAGGAGACTGACTCGGCTGCTGTGGATCTATCTTGTAAGTTTCCTTAGTTCTCTGCATGTTGAATGAAGAATTTCAGATACGGGTCTGGCCAAAGATAAAGTCGACACTAGGCAAAGAAACCCAATTGGTGCCTAAGCCTAGAGGCACCAAAAACACTTGTAGGAGAATAACTCATGACCGCTTTTATCCAACGGCAGCCGTGATATCCGGACTTATCATTTTGCCTTATTTCACAGATTTTGACCACTGTCATTTCCTCCTGGTTGTGTTTTTTTTTCTGAAAGGGTTAACGCCAGTGTTTCTTACAGCATTTCATAGTGCATGAACTCCACTACAAAGCTGTATTCATGTATACATCTAGAGTTACTGTGACTGATTGACATCATAAATGGATGTTGACTCTGATGACGTGATGGCATGTATTGTTGCTTGTCAGTTAAAACAATGCCCTACTGTCATAGGGTATGGTAATGGTGATTGGACATGCAGATTTAGGCAATAGGAAAATATTTCGTGTTTCGGTTTATGGGTCGAACTCTTTGTAAACAATTGTGTTGCACAATGAATGGTCAGAAGATTACTTCAGGGAGTCTTCTGTACGTATCTCAAAAGAAGACACCTGGTCCTAGAGCGCCCCAAAAAGGCCGCTGAAATAGCTGCATCCTGGCATCATGACGCCTGCTCACGTTTGCTGGGTGCTTAAACTCTGCAGTCCAATAAATGCCAACAATAAATCTGCTCCAAGGGCTGAAAAGGTAACTGGGTTGACCCTTATACTATTTGATCATATTTATCCTGAGTAGCATCCGGCTCCCGCTATTCTCTGCCACAAATGTGAAAGTGCCCCATGAAAATGGCAGCAACAGATCTATATATAGTCATAGAATTTCAGTTCTTTTGGCAATTCACATTGTCCTCGATCGTGAAGACCCTCAGTGCTCACTTTCCACCCTTTTTTACATTAGGGTAGACAAGGTTGAAACCTGTTTGGCTACCCAGTGGGGGGTGGCACCTTGTGTTTTTGCGGTCTTTAATTTTCTTCGATCCTCTCCACCCCTTTCTAATTGGATGATTAGGGATTGGTTTGTGTGTTCTCAGCGGGAGAGTCTAAGACCTCGGTTCAGTCACGTCTGCTTAGCAGGTTTCAACGCAGATTTACTAAATTCTTTTCGCTCTTAAAATTCCATGGGTCGTTATCGAAGTGCACCATTTTGAGAAGGAATGTGCCACTGCAGTGGGGCAAGTGTGCATGACCCTTTCTTCTGCAGCCAGAGCGAGAAACTGATATAACCATTTCACATTTCAATCAATCTGTCATTCATGGTTTGACGAATAGAGAAGAGATATATACTTGAATTGATCGCTCAATCTAAAAATATATTTATTCACTTTTTTAACTGACAGTTATGGTAAAAAGTCAATTTTGATTAGGTGGTGGCTATAATTTGATGCAACGAAATACCTCACAGAAGCGTGTATCAGTACAGAGCATTTTAATCTTATGAAAGACAGAAGGCAACTGGGCCTTCTTGTTGACCTAGGTGGGCCAATGGCCCTTTTTGTCGACTTAGTTTTTCCCAAAATAATAAGCCAATGGCAGCTAACATTTTGGCAGACACAAGTCACTATATGGATTGGTGACCATCTCAAGGCAAAATGCTTCAGTTCAGGCTAAGAACACCAGATGTAGACACTGTCCAAAAGCATTAATCTGAGGTAAATATTGATAAAAGGCTGACCTGATTGATTTTGGAGAGAGAAAATTTATACCGGTAAATTATTCTTATGAAATATTTACTTATTTACATGTTGGTCTGATTTATTGAAAGTCATGACCGAGCTAATATCTACATGATTGAGCATATCTGGGGTTGAAAATATAGTTTTGTCAGAGTTTTGTTGGTGATTTATCATCTAAATATGGTTGTGGCGTTTGTACCTGGTTGTGAAATCAGTGACACAATCTCTTAGTGACATGGATAGTTAGTCAAGGATAACAGGGACATCTCAAGAGCATTTGTAGCAGAAAAAGCAGCTCACATGTTTGGCGTTGTCAGAAAAAAGTCAATGCCTTGAACATGCAGAAGCGATTTTACAGTAAATGTTGTCTGATATCGCATACAGTAGAGCCTCTCTATTAAGGACACCCTCAGGACTGACAAGTTCTGTCCTTAATAGAGAGGTATTCTGATTAGAGAGGTCAAATTGAATGGAAACAACCAATTTGGGATCAAAACTAGTGTCCTCATTAGAGAGGTTGTCCTTAATAGAGAGGTGTCCACTAAGGGAGGTTCCACTGTAGTTTTAAGGGTTAATCGCTCCCTCCACTAAATAGCATTAAGATCAGAGTCTGGTATGCTAATTACTAGCTTTAATCATGTCATTGGGCTAATCCTTGGGGAATCTGGATTTAGATGTAGCAAGGTTGTCTACTAGAAACTTAATCGGTTGCTATGGGATACTTGTAACAAGGGCTCTTTTAAATCTCCGTTTGCGATCTTGGCTTGATTTACAACTGATGGCTAATCGAATAGCCAGAGCCTTAGCAATCGTACATAAGGTATTCTACTGGTGCTAGCTGAGTCACCAAGCCAGAAGGGGACTATAATCCTACATGGCCTGTTTTTAATGAAATCATAACAGTATTGCCTAACTGATGAAATCATTGCATATGATGGAAATGAGGCGAGTTAATTGCACATTTGATGGGGGGGGGGGGGGGTGTAACTTTCAATTCATCTCCCTCGCCTTGGTGATCTTGCAGTCTAGGATAAATCTTTCTTGTTTGGATTCCACATGAGTTTGAGTTCCGCATCAAATCACAAAAATAGCATGTCTCAACAGTTTGGACCCTTGATTTAATTAGCTAGCTTTGTTTTGCCTGTCTGCTACAGTGTATGATCACTCAGCTAACATGACAGGGTGCGTGGAATGCAGGCTAACATGAATATCCTTTGGCTCTATCAGGTCTGATCAGCTGGGATTTGAAGCTAAGATAAAAAAGAGTGTCCCAGCACTAAGCTAGCCTCTGTTGCTATCCATCTCGGTGACTCAGCCCCCATGACAGGGTGGAGTGGCCATCACTTATCACCCATCCTTATGCCGGGTCATCTGTCATCTCGGTGTGCAAATGCTGCTAAATAATTCCCATGTGATTGTTTTAATTGCCATGGAAACATGAGGCAACAGGGAACAGCAGCTGAATACATGTGTGTAGAAAAAACAGTTTTGTCAAGTTTTACCCATTGATTTTGCATACTCCTGGTTGTTGAAAGTCGTATTCATCAATGCTGTGTAATGACTAAACGGAACAAAGTTGAAAATGTGTGGTAAAAATTGACAATTACTTTTGAGTTCTACTGTACACCACAGCATAAAACAGTGTTTGACTGTGACATCGACCTTGATTCATCCATATGAGAATGATGTGCAACTACGGTTGGGTACCAGTTGGAATTATTGGCCATCTATCTCTATCACATCATTTAGATGGGGTCGTCATGCAGAGTTTCTTTTCGATGTCTTTCAGTGGACCATGCACTGATGAGTGATGCGATCGCAGGCAAATGTCTTGCCCAAGATCACAAGCAATGTGACAGAGTTCGAAAACCTCAATATACAGAATTATAACCATTGTCATAGCTGAATCCACACACTGATGGATGACACAATGATGAGATCTGCTATAAAAAACCCTGTTGTTTCCTCATAAAAGATCGATCCACAGCCAAATGGTCATCATTATTTTATCAATAGGTTACATGAAGTGGCATGTTGAGAGGAAAAATATACTTCGTGAGCTGGCTATTATGAATAACGGGATGAGTCACAGTTCAGAATCGTACTGTAAAATGACAAATTTTATTTCCTTTTTTTGCAATTCTCAAAAATGTCTCAACAAATTTCATGATCCTTATTTTTTTCTGGATTATGAAATTTCGTTCAGTTTTAATACCAATCAGAAGATCTGTTTCGCGATTTTTATTTAGCACATTTTTCCTTTATTGCATATTGAGATGAGTTGGTTACAACGGGCAAATAGAAAAGGTGGGTAGAACAAATGTTTATGTCAGTCTTTTTCTAGTCATTGATCCAAGTCTCTGGCATGAAGCCCATTCTTGGTTTCGGCATACTGATTGCTGAACATGAAAATCGAAGTATGGCCATCTCTTCAAATTGTAAAATACCAGTCGTTCAAATAGATTCTGTTCCAGCATTGTTTTTACTGGCCTAATTGTTCCACGAGGTAAAAAGTGATGGAGCCACTTACCAAATCATTGATACTCCAAATAACGAAATGATTGTTATTACTGGGCTGATTGCGACCATTGATTGTGCCAATTTGTGTTGTAGTGCTCTGAACAGGTGTCCGGAAAAGCTGAAACTGGGCACCCTGTATTTTCTTGAAAGTAACGTGCGGGCAGAGCATGGCCTTAAAGTGCACCGCAGACAGGCAATTTTTATTGTGACAATGTGTGATATTTATCACATGCAACGAAATTATGTGCAGAGCATAGCCCTAAAAGGCACTGCAGACAGACAGTTTTTATTGTGACGATCTTTGATATTTATTGCATGCAACTAAACTAGTCTGTGAGGGTTATTGGATGTGCCTGCAGCAGTATTAAATCAGCCATCCTTGTGATAAATTTCAAAACCTGCCATGACTGATCATGGGTAAAAGGGTTAATCAATTATCCGCAGCAGAAAAATGGTGCAAGACTATTGGCACAACCATCATTTTAATGATGTGTGTGTTGAATGTGACCCCACCCACTTCATGACCTCATGATACATTTCTATTTGTTTTGGATGAAAAACGACTATTGTTTATTTGCCATGCGTTATCTTATTAGTTATATTTTATCATCAAGTTATCATCATTGTTGGCGGAATTGACGAAAGTACTCAGTTGTAGGAATGTCGAGTGCACAGGAGTGAGCGATTTGGTGGTGATACTATATCAAAGGAAAATGTTATTCACTCCAAATATCTGCCCTCATTTGATTGCTGTGTGCGCTAGGATTGCTGAATGCAGCTCAGTCTTGAGGGCCGTTAACTTTTTGGTCCTGGGGGGATTCGCCTTTTGGGAGGGAGGAGCTTGCAAACTTAGAGTAACCAGCTTGCCACTTTTTTCCAAAGAAGTTACAAATCTGCATAAAAAGCATTTCAGAGACGTCTGTGGTCCCCTCTGCCCGCCATTATCCCCCTAAATACAGCCGTGGTCTTTACCAGTGTGCGGGTGGCCCAGGACATCACAATTAACAGTGCATTCCTGGATTGTCAACATAAGTACTCCAAGGGTTAACCCAGGATAGACCAGTTCCTATAAAGCTAGAGGAAAAATACTGCTTTTTGGCAAATTTGCAAATGCATCTGTATGGCCCTGTATTTTGTGTCTGGCAATCTCCCAACAGATTTGTTGCCATAGGCACATTGTTGTTTGATTAAACAGGAATATGATATGTAGATAGGCTAACTGGTATGTCATGTGAATAAATAAACTCTGAGAGTTAAACTGATAAGAAAGTGCAGCAGCAGAAGGGCCATATGTTCACGTGGGTAGGTGCAGGGGTTACTGCCACCTCCCCCTCCCAGGCACTGATCTCCCTAAAACCGACATGTTTTTGATCACCTGATACAGGTGCTCTGACCACCCCTCCCTGAGAGTCTATTGCCCCTCTCAGGCTTCCCCATACCTAGCACCAACGATCGACATGGGGGTTGTCCCCAACCATCGATTGCTTCTTGGCAAGGGGGGTCACTAAATGATAACAGCTGTGGAGTGCCTTTTTGACCTGCTCATTTCTTGATTTAGAAAAAAAACATTGGTCCAGGTATTCTTTCCCTACCTGTGCCCTTCATCAAAAGTAGCAGACTCTGATCAACAACAATGAACAAGGCCAAGAAAATATCACCAAACGCCAAGACGCTACCCGAAGAACTGATTTGCTTGGCCTTTACTACCAGTTGGTAATTACACTGCACTTCATACACTGTACTCGTTGCTCCCAAGGAGGAAGCAACTCAGTTGGTAACTGACAGTTTCTGATGGGATTTTCTAGGATTTCTCCAGATTACTCAGTGTAACTTTCTTCGTGGATGCAGGATGCATGTAGCTGTAGCGAGGAGTTGGTTTTCTGTAGGATTCCTCGTGGTACACACAGTCTAGCCAATAGTCAGTAGGTCTGCAACGAAAAGTGTGGGAAGTTGTAAACTTTTAATGACCTTTGTCTCTGATAGTGCTCTTCCATGTAAATGTACACTACCTGTTGGTGCCTGTACATTTCTATTGGGTTTGTTGCAACTGCCATGTGTTTTCTTGACCTTGCAATACTTAGGCTGTAAATTTTGTCCCTTTCCTGATGTTACCCATGTGTAACTTCTCTGACCCCACCTCCACCCCACTCCCTCACCATCCTCCACACGAGTGTAGGCCTATATGCCTTTGCCGACCTTCTTTAGCCTTGATAAGGGACTCTGACCCAGTTAGTTCCTCCTCCGCATTCCTTCAACGAATTCTTGTTGTATTCCCCTAGGAAGGCCTATCCCTACTCTACCCTTCTCTTCGGTGTAATCACTGTGTAGGGCATGGTTCATTGGAGCAAATGCGTCAGTGGTCGTTGACCAACCATGATGCATGAAAATTGTCTTGCTTTTTGCTTTTTTGAGTTGTCCACTACCAAAATGTGAGACAGAAATTTTCCCTGTCATGCCTTTAAATGTGTATTTGATGCTTTGGGGTTGATAAAGGCAAGGGCCACATGCCATCTTGTCCCCCCCATTTGTCGGCATTTTATAAAGAACAAAATGTGCAATGACTGAAAAGTGTTAAAAAATGACCCCAAAGACCCCACTCAGCTCACCACTGCCCCCCCCCCCCCCAGGTCAGTGCCCCCCCCCCCCCCCACCCACCCAGGTCAGTTGCCCTCTTGTGAAAACTAATATTGGGTAACAATTCCTGAGAGTGCCCCTCCCTCTCTCCCAGTGCTGCCCATTGTGATTATGACCCACCAGATGAATGGGCTGGCCTTGCATTGAATTAGTCACTCCTTATTCACAGCCATTGATCTGTGCTATGCTTCATACATCACAGCACAACAAAGACCCAATGCCTCAATCCTTGGCTATTGTCCCCAAACTTCAACAGGGACGTGTGTCAGTGTACAGTAGACTTGGCCTGAGTTGGTCTGAACGGGTCTCATCTCCTAGGCTTTTTCCTTAGCCCTAAAGCCTATTCAAAGGACATACACACCATTCAATCAGGAGGGACAGGAAATGTGTCAACCATTGTGTGCTATTCATTTGCAAATGATTTGAATATGTGGATAGTAAAATATTTATTTTGTATGGGGTATTGTTCGGCTGGCTAGGCTGTGTGTATCGAGTCCTGTGTTGTCCTGCCCAGGGTCGAAGACTAAGTTCCGCGGGGTTCTGATCAGATTTTGACACTTCTCTCCAGCTGTCGGGAAAGTTTTGGAACTTTGACGAGGATACCAGTTGTAATCAATAACTTTGTGTGTGTAACCTGTGTGCGTGGATAACTGTGTGTATTGTCATATCGAGAGACAAAGGTACTTTGGGACATCAATACAATCTCTTCGGAACTTGAGAGCAGTGTATGTGATTGCTGTACCTCCTCAGTGAATATAAGTGGATTAACGTACTTGTTTTCATTTCTTGTATAGGGACACACTCTATGCACATTCGTCATACTGGATATAAGTGGTAGTGTTGAGCAATACTTCAACACAACTTTGGGATTAACTTAATCAACGTTTGGTCAAAGTGAGCACCAGTTTATATGGATATACACAGGCGTATTAGTGGATTTACGTAATAATTTTTTATGAATTGACATATTGGATTACCTTCATTGACTTGGGAAGTCAACTTCGTCATATCTAAGTACATTTGTGGTGGACAGACTAACTTTTTTCAGTCAAAGTTGTCTTCTTTTTCAAAACGAGTGCAAAACATCCCAGGAATATAGTCGCACTGGGCACTCATTGGATATAAGTGTTGTTGAAATGACAGAATTCAACTGATTTCTTCAGATTGGAATACAGTGCGTCCTGAATTTTAACAAAAAAGACTGGAGATAACTTTCATCTACCAAAATGGGGAACACATTCAGTTGTGTCAGTGGGAAAGCGGCCGATGATAGTCCGAAAAAGGACAAGGCACCCAAGGCACCAAAACCAGTGGCCGGGTTACCCCTGCAGTGCAGCAAGCCACGTGTTGTGAAAACTACGGAAGACACTATCACAATATCTTGGGACAAACCAACGTATGATGGCGGCAAGACTATTATTGGTTACGCTGTCAAAATGGGGCGTGAAGGGCAGGGTGGCTGGCGTAAATTAACCATGGAGTGTGATGAATGTTCTTATCAGGCGACCGGTTTAGAACCGGACACACTTTATAAATTTTACGTCCAAGCAGAAAATGAAAATGGGTTTAGCCCACCGAGCGAAACCTCTGACCCAATTAGAACTCTTCCTTTGAAACTTGCTGCGGCAGGAGATGCTGATGCTGTTGCCGTTGGCGATGAAAATGAGAATGATAAGAAAGATGTTGAGGCTACTGCGAAATTTGGCGCCAGCGCTGAGAAATATGTTGTAAAAGATGAGGAAGAAAAATCAAGGAAGTCGAGCTCAAGTAGTTCTCATGGGAAGGACAAGTCGTCTGCTGAAGTTGAGGTTGAGGAGAAGGGGAAGGAGGAGGGGAAGTTAGAGGTGAAAGAGGAGGTTCCCGCTGAGGTAAGGACCGTAACCACAGAGACCAAGGTGACTGCCACAGTACCGGAGGAAAAGAAGGTGGAGGAGGAAGCTGAGGCAAAGGCGGAAGAGACAACGATCGAGAAGTCTGAATCGAAGGAGTCTGTAAAGACCACCTCATCCTCGTCGTCGGATGATGAAAAGAAGGACAGCAAGTCAGTCGAAGATGCAAAGAATGATATCGCTAAGGCCGCATCTGCTGGGGTGTCGGTTGAGGTCGATTTCAGCGCAAACGGTTCCTCTGTCGGTCACGGCACTGGCGTCCTGTCATCGTTTCTTGATTCCCGCCGTGTTTACCAGTACAGCAATGATTCCCTCCTCGACGAAGAAAACGAGGAAGACGCAGAGGTCAAAAACAAGAATCGCGCCAACAAAAACATGGATATTCAAAAACACGATAAGCAGTACTTCATAGAGATTGAGACGGTCGACGCAGCCGGGAATTCTGAGGATGATCAGTACGATGAGAATGATCATTATATCCACACGCAGGTCCCAATGATCGAACCTGTTGAGTTTGATTGCGACCAATCAAATCGCTTGAGCATCATCTCAGAAAAATCTATGGAGGATAATCTTTCACCTTGTTCGCCGGACAAGAGCGCTAAAGATGGCCAACATTTTGTTTTTGCAAAGAAAGAGGTCAATGGGACGAAATCTGAGGCAAACGTTTCTAAGATTCCGATGTTCGGGAGTAAAATTCCGAGACAGCCAGACCCTGTGATAATCAACCCAATCTCAGCCGAGATTCCACAACCCAAATCGAAGATTCCACCCCCACAGATTAAGCCACCGTCTGGGGGGAAGGCAGCTCAGGACTCCGGCCCGAAGTTGGGGATGAGCTTTGGATTGAAAGCTGAGAATGAGGAGCGTGTTTCGCCAAGAGAAGAGCCAGAACGTCGAACATCCATCCCTACGCTATCAACAACGGGAAAAGTTGAATCTAAAATTACCCCGCCAAGCTCAATTCCGCGTCGGGGTTCTGCGCCCAAAACATTCATTCCATTAAAGAAGGACAGTTCAGGTGACAGTATAAACGCCACCCTCTCCGGTAATAGCTCCGCATCTGAGGAGGCGGACACCAAAATTCCCACCGGCATTCCACGCAGGAAGTCGGTAGAGAAGGCAGACGCCTCTTCAAAAATCACACCGCCATCATCCCGCATCGTTACCGGAATCCCGCGCGGATCATCCGGTATTCGACCACCTGGCTCATTTGGATTCCAAGCCCGGGTCGACACAAGCTCATAATTTTTACGAGACGTTTCGTGTACATAGTGTAGATTTCTGGACATAGGGTTTTTTGGCATTGAACTGTCTTAGAGAAGTAGAAGGGTATGGTATTGCCAGGAGGATTTTATCGACTAGGAGTAGAGATGAATGGAATGTATATATTTATGTTATTTAAGCTTGTGAAGGATAATGGACTGTGGATACAGACTATGTTGGAATTTGTGAGGAAGTCCCAAATATTGATGTGTGCGTCATCATTATTCGATGTGCCTTAGATTTTAGTTGTGCGTACACATGAGTTGGGAAGTGATATTGAACAATTCTATTTCATTAACTTTATAAACTACCGTTACCTGACTATATTTTAAGGATTTTTGATGAGCTTTTTTGCCAAGGAACTTTTAATCGGAACTTAACATGAGGAGTCACTCGCTGTGTGGTCCAAATTTATACCAAGCAGGGACAGTTTCTTATGAAATGTGGATGTATTCTATGGTGCTCACAGAAACATTTCCATTTCATCACCGTCAAGTCATACAGTTCATTATACAAATGCAACCACGTTTTAATGCATGCTGAGCAATTTTTAGACATTTTACCATAAAAATAAGGAACACTGCAATGTCTTTCAATATACGCCCGGACAGGATATTTTGCTTCACTATATTCATGCTTTGTTCTGGATGATTGGCAGCTGGAACCGTGATTAGCATAGATAATTAGGCACTTAACGAGCAACTGAAACGATAGGCATAGACTTAACTCTTTAGGTGCTGTAAAGGAATTCTATCAAAAAATGGAATGGGCGAAAACAGGCCAAAGAATCTTAAAAATGGTAAGAAATATTTTAAAAACTCAGAAATATTTATCAAGCTAAAAACTTTGAAAACAGCTGAGAATATTGAAAAAGGTAGAGAATATCTTGGGGAAAAAAGAGAGAATATCTTGGGAAAATAGAGGACTATCTTGGAAAAAGAGAGTATCTTGCCATCTTGGGGAAAATAGAGAGGGTATCTTGGGAAAATAGAGTTTCTTTTGAAAATAGAGACTCAGAGTGTCTTGTAAAGTGAAGAGTCTGTATTAACTTAGGAGTATATAACCCAATGCGATGAGTTACTCAGTTTACGCTCTTCGATCCGTGATCTACTTTACAACTCTAATTATTAAGCCATTGATTGGATTTTACTAATTAGGCAATGATTGTACACTGCAGCGGGTGCTAATCTCTTGAGGTTACAGGTAACATTGACACTTTCGTTGGTGAGTTGCCGGATACTGTACCACCTCATCAATGATTTAATGCACTTATAGTGGCACGGAAAATTGAGTAATTTGGCATTATATGGAAATTCCGCTTCCTGGTCTGTAATTATATGGCGAAAAACAACACGGAAACTTGATCGGTTATTGTTACCGTAGATTAATAATTGAATTGTGTTATGGTGGGAGCTATGTTAGGAAGTCTTTTGACTATTTGGCTGTTTTGAACTGCTAAGCGTTTCCATTATGACAACACATACATGTAAGATTGGCACTAGAACTGCTTAGATACCGTAATAATATACATGTAATAATATACATGTACATTTTGACATCTGGAAATATAAAGAGAAATGTGTCAAAGATTGACTTAGAATACTTTAAGTTTGACCTTCACTGAATCTGATTGAACATTTTTTATTTGAACTTGGATGTACTGTATGTAGGATGTACTGTAAAACTTATATGCACAAATAAAATCGATCGAGATTGTCAAAATACAGCTGTAGTTTATTTCGATGTGCGGACATGAGATGCATGGTCGGGCATGTGTGGCACCAGCCGCTGTTGAGCCGAGAGGAAAGTACTCTGAGAGGGTTGTGTAACACTTGTTAACAAGGTGGATGCATGTCAGGCTTAACACCTGCCAGCAATCAAATTTGGAGAACTGGGGCATGAGACATGAGTTATAGACTTGAGATGGATATGTCACAGTTTTGACTTGTTTTGAAAAGTTTGCTTGGTCGAATTACACATACTGCCAAAATACAGCTAGCGAGCTTGCAGTGCTTTGGCTTGGAACGCCAAGGGTTCTTCAATATGAAGACAATTTCAATCTTAAATCTAGAAAAACTGCACTCAGTATTTTAATGAATTGGTGTATCCCAAGTGAAAAAAAGTTAATTCAATATTTTGTTGGACGGCTGCACAGTACAACGATATTATTGAGCAACAACATTCACCAGAACATTTGTTTTGCATATCAACAAAAACTGTTAGTTTTCTGACAATGCCTGAGTGAATCGCATTATCAATGCAAAAAAATTATGCTTGCCGGAAATGGTATGAAAAGGGGTCTGGCATGAATGGATCTGTATGGAACTAACAAGTTTTTTGAACACCCACATGGAAAAGAAATAGGCGTTGAAATCGTGTACTTCTAATGATGCATACTGCTGCTGTTTTGATACAGTGCAGATGATGATCAAGGATAGGCTTGCAATGTCAAATGTAACTTGTGCTGGCAGTCAAGGCTTGAGCACTTGTATACTCTAATGATGCGTATCGGTGCAGTTTTGATAAAGCGCCCATGATGATTAAGCATAATCTTACTTTTGCTTCCACTGGAAGAAAGTTGATTTGTTTATAATGCAGCTTTCGCCTGGTGTGCAAAATATCTTCCTTTTCTACCTCAGCTGCAAAATATGGATCTGTGTAGGAATATTAAACGGATGCAGGTCTTTTCGCGTCTATCACCTGAACGCCTCCAACTTCCTCTACCTCCTGTTATGCCAGGCATTCTCTTCTCCCTTGACCCACCCTAGGACAATGTATCACTTTGATGGCGGCAATATGGAGTATAGTGACAGTTGCCCGGCCAAAGTTGCGAAAAACTTGTCATAAACTTTCTGTTATGTTACCAAACAGTTCAGGATACAATAATTCTTAACAAACTTTTATGTTGTTCATAATACAACACCAACAAATTTGCCCATTCTGCCCCTTCACTGTTGCTACATTGGAATTCACATGTGGCACAGACATGACAGAGCAATTAGAAGAGTCATTCATCACGGGAGATGTTTTTTGTCATTTTTATGACAAGAATTTACATCAGAATGTTGAGAGATGTGCCCCGAGACAGTTGAGGTCATGATGCGCTGGGAGTATCAATGAGCTCATCATGGATGTGATGTAGCAATTGTATGTGGCCTTGATGCTGCAGGCAATGAATCAGACAAGCTTTAACTCTTTGCGGTCTGTTTCGGTTTGACCCTCTATGATTCTACGAACGTTCTTAAAACAAGTTTTGAAATTATGTCCGATAAAAGTATTCGCCAAAACAGATTCAACAGCATACATGGACGTCACTCATATTAAACAGACTTTTAAATAACAAGACATTTGCTGGAATGAAATACTGAAGAGGGAACAACTTGCCCAGGGATTACCGCTAAGCTCTGGTAAGTGTCCACGGTAGTTAAGTTAATCATGTTCTAATCGCCTTTTCCCCTGATTTAGGTGTTTGCATTTGGCTGCTGCAATGCATTAGGAATTTGCTTGAGAGTGTTGGCGGGGGGGGGGGGGGGGGCCTACATGTTTATAGGCTACTGTGTATTTTCAGACCAGAACGCAGTATAGTGGTAATTCAGAAGAGGGATAGGAGGCCAAGTGCAGGCTCCTATCATGTTTTTGGTAAAAAGCTTTGAAATTTACCGAGATCCTTCGAGTTAGTGACGATAAAAAACACCAGAGTTCCCCCTTTCTCAGACTCCCACCTTTGCTACCCATTTTATTCTCAATAATCTGATATATGGTCCATTTTGTGCAACAGATATGGTAATTAATTCTGCAGTCTAAGATTTAAACAGGGTTAATAAAATAGACTCAATGTTATGTACACATAATAAACCCATTAATGCATGATATATCAGGTTATATCAACACAACTGGCACAGAATCAAACAAGTTTTGACACTGCTGTCATAAGGATGTTGCTGTTTCCCCCACTTAAGAATTTGGGTCAGAACTCAAAATAATTGTTTTGGCTGCTTTAATAGGAGAACGCCATTAGGAAAATAGAAAAGCAGTTTTACACAATGCCGTTAAGTGCAGTTTTCGTGCACATGAATTTACTGAAACTTAGTATATATAGTAATTTTGTATCTCCGTCTACACAAAGGCAATGTTGAAATTTGTACATATTAATACATGATTTGAAATTTTCAAATTCATTTACAAATTTTCAATTTTTATTAAACGGTGTAGGCCTTTAAGAGTGATATACTCCTTTCAGGACTTTGAATCAACAGCATGGTGACAGAAGGAAGTTCAAAAGTCTGGACCGTTGTCAAGATCGGCATGGTTCCATGCCTTGTCACTTTTGGACAGTACTGTAGGTCCAGTGGAGAAAAGTTGTACTCTACAGGAATGTTGGTCAATTTCCTCCGTTTGACGTGGTCAACTCATCAACCATAACAATTACCATGCTCAAAACAATTATCACTGTCTATTTCTATCAAATCACAAAATCATGAAATTATTTCAGTTTAGTGCAGTAATTAAAGATTTTGCAATGGCCCAATTGTCCTCATTCTTGCCTCTATATTTATCATGTATCTTATGTCTAGCCGTGGCTACAAAATTTTGAAACAAAATTCAAAAAATGCCACCAAAAAGCATAGAGTTACTGCTTTGCCTGGAAATTGTCTGCTGATACCCATTGGATTTTGACTTTTCATTATGTTCGCTTGAATAGAGTGACGTCAAAGTTTAAAGCCATTTTGTGTGTCATTTAAACCGCAAGTCACCATGTCTTGGCCAGATGGAGGGGGAGGGGTGAGAAATGACCTACATGCATATCCTGCCTTGGTGAAAATCTTTTTAATTAGTTTTTGCACATTCAATCTAAAATGAAAGTCTGGGTCCAACAAAAAGCAATATATTTGACCATTGACTGAATAAACAATCCAAGTATGCTTAAAAACTAATTTCCTTCAAAAAATATTTTGATTTCTTTTCTTTAAACTAAACTATTCAGTATGGGCCCAGTATTCGGTATCAAGTATTGAATAGGCCTATTTGATAGCCCATGGGCATTCAACGGGTCAACCAAATATGGTTCGGTCATGATTGTATGGTTTGTCACACCGAAATGTTTTGCTTGGGGCATTGGAAAAGAACATGTCAGTTTGTGCATGAAAACGTCAGAATGTATGGAAATTATTGCCATTACCATAACAAATGTGGTGAAAACGTAAAATTAGCTATTCATCTAAAGAATTGGCTATACCCAGTGTCATGACTGTGAGTAATTATGGTGGCCAAAACCCAAGAAAAGAGTAAAAGAGATGTATTTTCTGACAAGTGTTGTCAATGAGACTATCTCTTTCAATCAATTTTACTTTCCTGTTTGGTTGGTTACATGATATGTCATTGAAATGAGTTTGCTTGGCTCTTGATAGAGGGAGCAGGGAGACAAATTGTCCTTTCCTTAGAAGTGTCATGATGACAGAGGTGGTCAGAGGTCATATCAAATGAAAATGATGACACAGAGGGTCTGAGTGGTTCCATTAAAATAGATAGGTCTTTACCCCAGATCTTTAATCTTCTTTTCTGACCATAACCTCAAACTGTTAGAAGTGGAGTGGGAATTTCAGAACCATTGAAATGACCTCAAGAGCTGTGATATAAAGACCTTTAATATTTGACATTTCTTGCGGGTGTTTGTGATGACTCATCGAGAGGGACACCCCACAGTGAATTGGTATCCCGCGCTGTGTCATTTTGTTGTCCTATGTTTTGATTGGTTGGTAGGGATTAGACGTCCACTTTAAAATAGCATGAAAATATTTTGGGGAACACCTGAAGATGGTTTCAAAGAAATCAGTTTTAACTTAGTCAACATTCGGGCATGTGTCTTGAGAAGTTTTAGAGAAATCTGAATTGAAATTTTGAAAATGCGGGATAAACCGCGGGAGAGGTTTACCTTTTGTACATGGTTTGAACTCCAAGGTGAGTCTTGTTGATGGTCTGTAGAGATAATATTGACTTTTTGTTGGAGGTCTGCCCTGGAGGATGTGGGTATCTCTGATGAGATCAGGCTGTAAATGAAAGTATGTAGCGCTGGTGTGAGCGTGGTGGGCCATGGGGGCTTTCAAGGCCAGGACCACAATGGTTATATACTCATAGATACATGTATGGTTGATATTAAAGAAAGTTTCCCTTACAGAATGAGACTCATCCTTAACATCGGTTGAAGCCAGGTGATACCAAGAATAGCAAAGAGGACCAACAGATACTAAAATACATTTTAAATTTCAGTTTGTCTCATAACATCATTGTAACTAAGTTGTACTCAAATGGATTTTGCCGCCATAGGCTGAAGAAAATCATTCAAATTTGTCCATCAAATTCATTTTGTGACAAATCTTGATGTCTCCTCCTCTGTCTCTTTTCAGTGAGTCAAGAGCATCGTGATGCTCTCAAGCGTATGGAAGAGAAGCCACAGCGACCATCACTGACAGCTGGAAAACTCTTCGGTAAGTCGACAGAGGGTCACCCTCTCCCTCAAAACCAGGGCACTGTACATTCATTGGTGGATCCAGGGAGAGGCATAGAGGGGTGCGGCTTACCAGAACATTCTTTTGAAGTTGACCTTTATCTTCTTCCTCTGTGTTTGGAATTTTAATATGCACGCTAGACAGTCGGTCCATTTCGGTAACAAAGTCGCTGTCCTAGAGAGTTCCGGCCACCACAGAGCTTTGCGGTCAGGACAGTGTCCTTTGGCCAGTATTCCTCCTCATTCTTCATAAAGGGAGCAGGTCTGAAGCAAGTTAGAAATTGAACTTGAATGGCTACCATCATGACCCAAAAAACACCAGGGTGCTCCTTCTTTATCTGTGGCACCCTCTTGGATCCGCCTTTTAACTTCCCGAAGTATTTCTCAAAATAAGACTTGAGTGCCAAATTTCATTGCTTAGCAAAAACTACCAAGGTGTGATTCTTCCCAAAGAGAAGAGGACTGGATGTTCTGATTTATTGATAGAGAAATGTGATCGGAGTATTTTTATCCACATAGGTGGATTGAAAAGTGTATATTAGTCAGCTTCCATTTCATGATGTTTAAGATTCATCTAGCTGGTCTTGGTGCAAATTTAAGAAAAAAATTGAAAGTGTTTAGATGGAGTACATGTATGGCCATACGTCTGTGGTTACCATGGATCTTGTAATACCAAGAATTAATATAGACTATCTTGGTCATACCCAGTAGGCCATGTCAGAAGCTGCTTTAGTTAGGTACTTATCAAGATCATTCTATACCTTACCATGTTATAACTCAGTAAAAAACTCATTAAAATCTGTTTATATCATGTGTGATTAGGAAGCAGGGCCATACCTTGTGGCTAGTTACCACCATGACCACAGGTCTTGTAATGAAGGGTTAAACGTTAACCACATCTGTTCCTGTTACTACAGGTGATTTTTACCTGGGTCAGGTGTGAATCTGTCTGCCTCTCCTGGTGTCTTTACACCTGTTTAATCTTGGCATGGTGATGGATATAAGGCAGAGGACATGGGCAATTAGTTTTCTTTCGAACAAAAATCCTGCTCTAAATCTCCTTGAAACTGAAGTCCGACTGCTACTACATGTTTGGAACTTGTATGGGCTGGGCCTTATCTTTTGCCGGGACAGGTCCAAGACTCCAAGAGGGGGTATCTAGCCCTAACTTTTCAGGTTTCAAATTACATGATCTGTTTTATGGGTCATGAGTTTTTGGTACTTAAAACACTTTAACTCAAAAGTTCTGTCACAAATTCACAACACCATCATCAGAAAAATGGGTTAACCCCAAGAAGTGCAGTGTAATATGTACAACCCTTCTATTTTCACTCCCTTTGCCTTTCTCTTTTCACCTCTATTTATAGTTTTAACGATTTCCTTTCTAAACATTTCAGAAAAGAAGAAAACTGACAAGAAGATCAAGCCATACTTCACCACCAAGCCCAGGAAGTGCTACATTGAGGAGGGCAATTGTGCCAAGTTCCAGTGCGCCTTCGCTGGAGAACCTACCCCTGAACTTGCCTGGGAGTGGGAGGGAACCAAGATCTCACCCGGAGGCCGATATCAGGTACGAGCCCTATTCATGGGTAGACACTGGCACGGGATGCCTGACCTTGTGTGGGTGTGTGACTGGATCAGATCACAAAGCAGCACATTTCAGTTGAGGGTTGTCAGATTTGTCCGGAATGAAAAATCAGAATTGTCAGAACCTATTGACATGACCATACATTTTAAAGCTCTCAGTAAACTGTTCCTGATGGTAATCAGCACTTATTCATTTATTTTCGCACAAAATCATATTTTCTGTAGTTTCTACAAAATTTGTGTCTTATTTCAGATCTACAAAACCGAGAACTTCTCCTACCTAGAGATCACAGACATTACAGCTGGTGATGAGGGAACAATAATGAGCAAAGTCTCCAATGTGGCAGGACAAGCGCAAGCATCTGCACCACTCACTGTGAAAGGTAAGGCACAGAGTCAAGAGCACACTCCTTCCGATATTTCCCTATAGTCCATAACTTTTCACACTCTAGTGTCAGGGCCCTCGCATGAATTTTTTTCTCTATTTCGATCTTGGAACTGACTCTTGAGAGATTTACGGATGACCAAGAGAGAGATTTATCTGTTATATTGACTTCCGAGAAGAAAATTGAATATTGATATCAGCAGAAAGTCATTAGGGAGTTACCTTATACATTTCTGATATTATGAAATCAATAGGGTGGACATGTCCAATTACGTCAACCTGCCGTGTCCTTAGTACAAACAAAGATAGAGTTGTCCTAATGTCTCCTTGATACAGATGTTGCCCAGCTTATGCTTGTGTTTTGGAGGTTGAACTGAAATGCATTAAACTTAAGTATTGGAAAGTGATGCACGATGCCGGCCGATGATGATCGATGTCAATTTCCTTATTTCGGATCTCTATCCTTGATCCTGTATTTTGACAGCATGCTGTAACGAATCTGCCTATCTCTTGTTTCAGCTCTACCCAAGCCTAAACTGAAGAAGCCAACAGCACCCAAGTTCCTGACCCCACTCGAGGACCCATTTGAGGTGGCTGAAGGAGAGGGAGCGATCTGGGAGTGTGAAGTCATCGGTGAGTGACCATATTTGTGCAATAAAAAGAAATTTTCACAAATACTTCTGTGCAGAGCTTTTCAGTGAACAGAGTCTGACTCCAAATGCATTACAATGACTGTGTCGCCATTGTAGGTCTCGGAAGAGGCATAGGCACTATCGGTTACCAAGGAGCTACTCATACAGTGCTCACTTGTGCGCATGACCAGACCAAGCTAAAGCGGCCACCAGACCAGGATTTCAAGAACCCATGACCCTATATATTATTTCCTTGCCTGGGCACTCCATACTAAACGAGTCATGTGCTAAGGCCAACTATCCTATTCCTATTCTGACAACCCACAAAAGCATAAATTGTAGTTAACCTGGCAAGTAGATTCTTCCTGCTGCAGTTCGTATAAGTCATGAATAGAATTGCATGTTAATTCACCAGTGGACAAATACAGGACTGGGCTGATTTGATCAAAATCATGAGGAAAAAAACGCCAACTTCCTGGATGTCAGCCCATAGACTTCTGCAAAGTTATTGAAGTTTACAATGCAACAATGTTCGTATTTTTCAAACGGAACAAAATGTGTTCCTTTTATGTCCCTGTTATTACTTCCTCGTTTTAAAGTGCCACAATAACAATTTTGATTGTGCTTCCCTAGATTGATTCTGACAGATTACTGTTGGTGTGTTAATTCAGTATCGAGCTTAGTTATAACCGAGAAGCCCTCTATATCACAGCAGTCTTTGCTATCAGTACGACCAACAAGTGATCAGTATGGTACTCAGTTCTGGAAAGTCTAACACCAGCCTACATTTATTGGGCCCCTTGTCTTCAGATTCGGGTTTTAGTATATCATAGCTTCGTTGTTCTCGAAATTCTAACGTGTCTTCACCTTTTCCAGGTCTTCCGGAGCCAGTCATCTCTTGGTACCGTGAGGGCAAGATCCTACCGCTCTCTAGCGACTATCGTCAGAACTACGATGGGAAGCGGGCATGGTTAGAAATGGACGAGATATTCCCTGAAGATGAAGGCTTGATTGCCTGTGTTGCCAAGAGCGACCTTGGAGAGTCAAGGTCGGAGAGTCAGCTCAAGGTCATAGGTATGACAGTGCATTATGTTTTCAGTGCTTTGCATTCTTTCGCTGATTTATTTCCTTCCAAAGGTCTACATGTATTTGGTTGTTTCATTTATCTCGCGATTGCCATTGACATTTGATTTTAGTTGTGTCGTTTTTGGTGTGGTGGATGAAAATGGAGGGGGGGAAATCAAGAAGAAGTGCCTGTGAAGTGCATTTGAGAAAGGATTCAAGCAAGTCTGCTGTGGCCTTGTAATCAGTGTAATGATTCAAATGACCACTGTAAGATCATTTTAGTACCTCTGCTGACCATATAATCTCTTGCTTCCAGTTGCCAAGGGCAGCGAGAAGACACCACCGACCTTCACCAAACAACTCAAGGGCATGATAGTTGCCGACGGTGACAAATTAGTCATGGAATGCACTGTGGCCGGGAATCCTGAACCCAGCATCAAGTGGTTGAAGGGAAAAGAAGAACTCAAATCAACCACAGATTTCCAACTCTCATTTGACGGAACGACGGCAAGATTGGACGTTGCCGAGGTTTTCACCGAGGATGACGGCCAATACACCTGTGTTGCTACAAATCCAGTCGGGGAAGCCAGAACCAGTGCACGAGTTACCGTCACAGAAGCGCCCAAGGAACAGCCACCGAAATTTACCAAGGAGTTAGAAGACACTGTTGTCGACGATGGGGACAAGGTTGAAATGGCCGTCAAACTTCAAGGTAAGGAAGGTTTTATTGAAGGATTTAAAGAAGTGTCAGGTTTTGTTGAATTTTTTCTCCATTTTGATGTGTCATTGTGAAACTGAGTGTCCCTTATCTCCCATTGCCAACCGGGAGGAATGATTTTCCATCTTGCCGCGTGTTGTCTGCCAAATTGCTGCAACAATGTGGGTTGCTCTGCCATACCTACACTATTCAGAATAAGAGTAACATGAACTTTATAAAAATCTCTCATTCTCATGATGAATATTTTGGCAATTTTCAAATTGTCTCATTCTAAGTCTACCTGTACTGATTGACATTCTGTCCGGATATGGTGTCACGCGTCAAGTTGGAAAATTGCTTCTCTAGGCCGATTGTAGTGTCTCTTCCCACAGCACAGTGTGCCCCTGCTGTTCTCAACGGACCCCTGTCTCAACTTAGCCTGTTCTGTTAAACTTCCATTCATTTTCTCCCCAGTCCTTATCTCAAAACTCGATGTAGACATGTGTACGGTCCAGAGTATCAATTGCCCTCTTTTGCCAATTCGAGAAGCTTAGGTTCTTCTCATGCTTTCTAAAATAGTGGCAGTCCTGTTTTGTTGGGTTTTTTAATTGTCTTTGTACCTATTTGCATAGATTACACCCATACATTTTTTTTTCAATGTAGCAGTTTAGAAGAAAAGGCAGAATTTTCTAATGTTTTATTCATGTGTTGTCTGTCTGTTCAGTGTACTGCCTTTACAATGTCGACTGGTTCTTCAACAGTAAGTCAGTCGCCACATGTCTGCAACTGTGTCACGTCTAGATTGTACGGCGCATACGGGCGACTTAACGGAGAGCAGTGTTCAGTTAATTGGAGACAGAGCAATCGAAAATTACTTGTCTGGGTAAACTGACCAGTCAGCTATGCAGGTTTCTGTCGATTTGCTATCTTTTTAGTTGCCTGTATGCAGTGCATTTTCGCACATGGGCAACTAAACAGCAGAGAGCGACTGGCCAGAAATTTTCTTCCTTCATCTGAGTAGTCAGTTTCCTGATTGACAATCAGCAATGTCCTATTGCTCTGCCTGTCTCAAATGCATTTATGTCGCTCGTGTGCGCTGTACTGTACATGTAGTGCATACTCGGGCATTTGACATGAAATAATGAACTAAAGTAACACTAGCGACGGGCCTGATACTAATTGTAATGATGTTTAAGTACTAAGTACTAGGCACTGACTCTGACCTCATGGAGAGGCCTAAAGAATGCGTTAGCGTGGGCCGTAAGAGGGAGAGAAAGTCATAAACTATTGGCATTTTGATATGCTCCATTTGCGTTGAGCAATGCTAGTCCATATGTATGTCATTCTGTAGTCCGTGTGGCATACCTATCTAGTCTTGTTCTATAGTTGACTAGTTCCGATAGCATGAATAAACTGGCCTGTCAAGGAAAATTTCAATATACAGGGCGTCCCAGAAAAGAGTTGAATAGTGTCCAATAGGGTAGCAACAAAAACTATGGCTCCCCTACATGCCATTCACTGTTAACTGGTGTGTTGCATTTCATTGAGTTTTGCAGTGACTTGTTCATGTCAGATGACCACAAAAAATACATGCCATCCTTTCTAGGACACCCTGTAGTCCCATTCCAAACACTATTTCACAAAGAAAGCATACGTACTTATAATTCTTTCTAATTCTAGTATTAGAATTGAATTGTATTTGATACCTGGGAATAAAGTTAGGGTTGAACCGACTACACTTAGAACCTAGCTCTTGCACTAGACCTCAATTTGTTATTACCTAGTGTGTGTATCATTGCATGTGTTCTATTCTAGAGGTCTTTGTTCTTTCTATTTCTTGGGTGACACCTCAGACCTTTCGCACGGTTTCTGCACCATTGGTCACCAATGGAGCATTTCTGATTACCACTGGAACCCCATTGGATTTCCTCTGGAGGGTCACTGGTTACCTCCAGAACACTAATGGAACTGATTACAAATTGATTTACAGCATGAAACCTTTGAAACACCCTTGGTGCAGAGCACTGGATTTACAATTAGAAAACTTAGAGATACCTGTGGCATAAACCACTGGAGGTCTCTGGGATACTTTGGAAAACCACTGGGTGGTGAGGGGTTTTTCAAGTCCAACTATTTTGGCATTCCTGACCCAAATCCTGATTAAATAGAGTCTACTTGTGTGCCATTTGTTACCACTGGAATACCACTGGAATACCACTGGTTACAACTGGGACACCACAGGTTATTACAAGTAGAACATCACTGTCAGCAACTCCACACTTCTGTTCCATTAGTTTTAGCCCCCTTTGGGAGTGCACCAAGAAAAAGAAAGTTCTGTCCTCCACTCCACGTGTGCATGTCCTCCTCATATTCCCTCCTTTCTAGGCACCCCTCCTCTTGACGTGTTCTGGGTTCGACAAAACAAAGAGCTGCCGTCAAACGATCCCGATTTTATACAGACCCACGTTACGGGAAATATGCATAAATTAACGCTGTCAAAGGCATCTACGGGAGACACAGGGTTTTATGCGTGCGAAGTTGTCAATGATTTTGGACAAGCTTTTACCGAGTGCAAATTGATTGTAAGACCAAAAGGTAAAGTTTTTAGCGGAGTTTTTCACAGCGATTTTTAACAAGAGTAAATGACCATTTTAACAATAAAATAAAGCAGTTTTTTAAATATCAACAAAAGCATGACCATCCATTAGATTTTGATTGAACCATGGACCTCATGCCTGCCAGTTAGACAACCGCGCCACTACACCACCTATTAAACTCCAAGACACCATGACTGACTTCCCTTTATGTTTTTTGCAGACATTGAGGGTTTGACGCCACCAGAATTCGTCGAGAAGCCAAAGTCGATTCAGATTGAGGAAGGTCTGTGCTCGAGGCTGACATGTGAGGTGAAGGGTGACCCTGCTCCTTTGGTGCGGTGGACCAAGGACGGCAAGGATCTCACTGGCTCTAATAGCCGATTCAAGGTACGTATAGATGACATTGGCACGCCTGTGTCGAAAGGGTGCCGCAGCCTGGCCATTTTCATCCCAGATATACGTTACATCAACAATTTATAAGGCGAGCTTATATATTTTGGTAATATTTAAGGTCACTGAGCTGCAGGCTGATTTGAGGAATTGAGTTGTTTCATTTAATCTCGTGCCTTGGTACATTGCCAAACACATTAAGAGGAGCTCATGCCATCTGTTGGTGCTGAAATGAACAAGTTTCACTCCAGGTTAGCCAGGTCGCCTAGAAATTTTTCAATCTAATCGCATTTCTATAATATCTCCATCTTCGACATTACAGATCACCAGCGAAGGCAGCATCCACACATTTGAAATCACAACGACATTAGCGACAGATGCGGGCCGCTACGGCTGCATTGCCGAGAACAGCGTCGGTCAGGCCAAGTGCCAGTGCAGCATGAAAGTGGAGGAAATCTCAGACGAAGAACACACGCATAAAGACTTCCGGGCGTTATTGAAATCCCGGCCGAGCCTCCAAGAAAAACTCAGTCAGGATTCCACAGATTCAGAAGAAAAGGAGGTCGAACAACATGACTTCAGAGAAGTTTTGACATCGCATATAGAACCTCAATTGAAGAAGAAACCGGGATTTGTTACGCATCTTGTGGACCAGGTTGCCAGGGAGGGGAGCGAGGTTGTGTTCGAGGTTGAGATCGAGGGCGTACCTGAGCCGACGATAGAATGGAAATGCAATAAGAAAACGATAAAGGTACGCCCGACGAAACTGATCCAATATTGCATTCTTTTAACTATCACGTGAAGTGTGTGAATTCTTATGTAGAGTGTGAATAATCAAAGACCTCTTCAAATAGTTGAAACTATATGAAGAACCAGTTCGCTTTAAATCTTACTAAAAGTGAGGTTCTCTAACTTTTGCAGGAATCGAAATACTTCAAGATGTCGTACAGCAACAACAAAGCCAAACTAGTCATTGCTGAAGCCTACCCAGAGGATGAAGGAATCTACACCTGCACGGCCAAGAATAGCTCCGGCACTGCCACCGAGAACTGTGATCTTGTCTGCAAAGGTTAGGAAATACGACTATTGACAAAAAGTCAAATACAACAGATACTTGTCTAATTGTTGTGTGAAATAAGAGCCGTTGAGCAGTTATCCCTTATCAGTAATGTTGCTTTGTAGTGACTTATATTTATCGCTTTATATGGAGCTCACCAATATTGAAACGTTGTATGAGAAGACATGTATCACTTTTCTCTCAGGACTCTGTTTTTTCATTAAGAAGTTTCAAGTTGATAGAATGAAAAGTCTGTTAATCTCGCAATATATAGAGTTCCAGTAGTTTCCATTAAGGCCCTAACTTGATTTTGTGGCATCAAAGTTTTCAAAATCATGACATATGACAAACCCTGAAAATGTTTAACGATTTGTTTTCAGAGGGATCTGGTGCTGCCTCCACCAAGAAGAGCAAAGAGGGTGCCGGTCCTGCCACCGCCCCCGTTATCGAAGACCCGCCAAAAAACATTTCAATCTTAAAAGGCAAAAAAGCCGTGCTCAAAGCTGTGTTCAATAGCGAGTCCACACCCGAGATCAAATGGATGAGGAACGGTGAAAAAATTGTGCCCAGCGACCGAATCAAAATAGACAATATTCGTGATAAGACGACTTTGACAATCAGGGAGTGTGAACAAAATGACATTGCGAAATATACGGTGAAGTTGGAGAATGATGCAGGTGTTGTGACGGCGTCTGCTTCTATCAATGTGGAGGGTGAGTAGATATTGACGACTATCAAATTTGTCGGTTTCTTATGGTGTAGTTTGGAGAAGATTTAGGAAAAGTTATAATTTATCCAAAAATAATGTTTTTCATGATGAGAATGGTGATAACAAAAGATGCTCATTGGGAGTTTTTCAATGAATAGTTAAGTCAAAAAGGTTTGGAAAATCTTCAATTATAGATCCAAACAGGTGACATTCTCTTGAGAAACCTAGATTAACCTACATTTTAATGCCCATTTTATCCAGTGTAAAACCCAGTATTGTGATATGCCGCTGTTTTCTGACATTCCCTTCAAAAGATTGCAAGGCATGTGAAGTCATGTAAGGTACTGCTGAAGGATGCAAGTAATGTCTTAGGTGGGTCATGACATAAAAACAAAGTGTTGAGAGTTAAATGATGTTATATCAAGAGTGTCGGCGCTAATTTCCCAAATTGCTGCATGTTTGCATCTGGTTTGCCTTTCTATCTTTGAAAAAAGCGCATCATCATCCTCTGTCCTTTTCCACAGACATTCCTGAACCTCCTTTTGGTAAGCCCTCTTGCTCAAAGATTGCCAAATCCTCACTAGTCTTGACATGGTCCGGCCCAACGTACGATGGTGGCTGCTCGGTCAACAACTACAAAGTCGAGATGACGCTCAGTGAGAAGTTTAAGGACAATTGGAAGGTGCTGACCTCTAACTGCAGGGTGAGTATATAGCTGAAGTACACAGTTTATTATTAGCCTATCATAACAAAATAGGCCTACTCAAACTATACATGGGTGCGATTGTGAGTTAATCAGCATGCTTCTTTTCAAAACGAGATCCACAAAACGTTACAGAAGTAATGAAATAGATCTACAAACTAAACCAATCCCGGTGAATTACATTTTCGACTTATGCTTATTCTGACTCATTCCACCCGCAGAGCACGTCCTACCATGTGAAAGACCTCGAGGCCAACAGGACGTACAAGTTCCGTGTAATGGCCGAGAACAAACATGGCTTCAGCAAGGCGTCGGATGAGTCTGACCCCGTCCTCGTTGGAGAGAGGAAAGAATCTGCAGCTACTGTCGATGAGGATGATAGTAAGTAGAATTAATTATTCATCTTTCAGGTAAATTTGGTTTTGATAACAGCATCCTTTATATTTGACTTTTAATTTGATCGAAAATGGCATTCGTATCTGTTGTTGTTTTTTTCTGATCTGTCAACGCAAATTCCTGCATTGTCGGGGTAGGACTGTATAATTACTCAACTCTAACTCTTGTAATTCAATAAAACTGTCTATATTCATCTTCTCATCATAATATTCAGGTTTCTTTTCTTCATGTGCTCACAGCATCTCAGATGTCCTCCATCATTTTTTCTCAACACACTCCCCCCAGTGCTGCCACCTATGCTAATTACCTTGAACTACAGTGTGTCCCAAAAAACTAAACTTATACAGGTTGTCCCAATGCGACATACTCCCCTCTGAAATCTGAGCACCGAAAATTTCACGCTTACTGCAACACTGGCTAAAATATTGAAACGAATTATGCGAAATACCAACTGGCAAATATCGCTTGAACTATTCTCTCTACTCGTACTCCACAATTCGAATAAAGTATTTACTAAGTGAACGAAACCCTTAGTTGTATTTTCTTGTATATGTTGTAGTTCTCAATGCTCATAGAATGTCTCTAGTCACAATACTCCACTAACATTGGCTAATCTGGATCTGAATCGCTTTCAACATCCTCTGGCACAATGGTGGTCTCCAATAGCCTCAGCTTCTGTACTGGACGTCTCATCAATCCCGATTTCGTCTTCACCAGTACTGAGCGCACAAGACCGTCTCGTCCTGGAAAGATCTCCTCCACTCTTCCAAGCTTCCAATCCAGCTTCCTGGTGTTGTCCTCAGCGACTAGAACAACGTCTCCCTCATGAAGGTTATCTCGAACCTCAGTCCACTTCCTCAGTTGGTTCAGCTCAGTCAAATACTCCTTCGTCCATCGATTCCAAAAGATCCTTGACAGGTGCTGATTATAGGCCCATCTCTTGCTCACTGCGACGGTAGTATGGCCTGCCAATGAGGCATCAGGCAGAACTTGTAGGCTCCGGCCAATCATCAGGTGTCCTGGAGTGATAGGCGACCAATCCTCTTTGTCTGCAGAGACACTAGTCAGGGGTCTAGAATTCAGTTGTGCTTCGATGTCCGAGAGTACAGTCTGCATCTCAAGGTATGTCAGGTGTGCTTTCCGAAGCACTCTCCTCAGTGGTTTCTTGACGCTTTGCACGAGTCTCTCATAGAATCCTCCGTGCCATGGGGCTCTCTCCGTGATAAAACGCCATGTTATTCCCTTTCCTGTTATCTCCTCATTAAGCTTGTTCTTTCCATTCTTCTGTTTGTAAAGAATCCTCAGCAAGGTGTCTGCCTTTTTGAATGTCTTTGCGTTGTCAGAGAGAATGAATACACATTTCCCTTTGCGATTCATCATGCGCTGCAGCCCAGCCATGAACTCTTCTGTAGTAAGATCTGGTGTGAGTTCCAGGTGCACTCCTCTAGTCACCATACACGTGAAGATCAGAATGTAAGCCTTCGTTGTCTCATCTCTGGACATCTTAACGTATAAAGGTCCTGCATAGTCTAATCCTATGTGCGTGAAAGGAAGACTCATGCTCACTCTTTCCACAGGCAGCGGCGCCATCTTTTGCTCAATCTCCTCTGGATCCTTACAAGCCTTGCACTTGTGAAGAATGCGTCTCACTTCCTGTCTCCCATGAATAAGCCAGTACTTGTTTCTCAAGAAAGCCAGGGTTTGTGCTGGTCCTGTGTGTAGGTTAATCTGGTGGTAGTACAGAACTAACTTATCCACAAATCGGTTGTGAGCAGGCAAGATGATGGGATGCTTAGTTTCCTCCGGCAATGGGGCGTAATGAAGACGACCTCCCACTCGCATCACTTGATCCTTCTCGTCCCACTCTGGGCTCAATGGAGCCAGTTTACTCTCCATGGTGACTTGTCGTCCGGCTTTCAATTCCTCAATATCCTCCTGATACTTGAGCGATTGAGCCCATCTGATCCAGTGCAGCTCCTCCTGACGTCTGTCATTGAGAGTTGTTCCTGGAATGCTTTTCTCCTTGTCAGTTTCTCTCCCCTCGTTTTGATCTCTCCCCTCCTTTCGGGACCTATGGATCCTAATCCAACTCCTCGCTCTGCTCATTACCCTGATGAACTTCTGGTATGATGAGAATTTCTCAATGTATTTCTCAGCAGCAGCAATATCCGTCTTGGCTACAGCAGCAATACCAATCTGACGAAGTTTGGGCTTGGCTTTCGAGTCAGCTATTTCCTCATCCTCCTTCTTGCTCTTCTCTTGTTCTGGCCACTGTTCTTCACTTTCAGTCAGGAAGGATGGACCATTCCACCACAATGAAGATTCAACCAGATTCTCAGCAGTAAGTCCTCGGGAACAAAGATCCGCAGGGTTCCATTTTCCTGGAACATGTCTCCAGTTGCAGGGTGGCACTAAGTTCTGAATCTCAGCTACTCTGTTTGCGACAAATGTTTGCCATTTGTATGGTGGCTTGCTTAACCAGTGTGTGACAACCTTGGAATCTGTCCAGCAATTCACTGAAGCAATCGGAAGCTTGAGCTCTCTTTCCACATACTTTGTTAACCTTGCTGTCACCAGTGATGCCATGAGCTCCAGTTCCGGGATGCTCCTCCTCTTTCCCAGGGGTGCTACTCTGGTCTTTGAGCTGAGTAGAGCAACGTGACGTCTCTCAGTTGAATCCTGGCTAGTCAAATAGACCACTCCTCCGTATGATGTCTCACATGCATCTCCAAAGCCGTGTAGGAAATATACTGGATCCTGGAAGTCAGCAGGCACAATACACCTCGGTATCTTGATGCTGTCCAGTAGTGTCACTTCAGATTTCCAGCGTTTCCACTCCTCCTCTATCTCCGATGGTAGCGCGTCGTCCCATCCTCCAGTTGTGACCCATGATTGTTGGAAAATTTGCTTAGCCTTGAGTACAAAGGGCGATAGCATGCCAAGTGGATCATAAATCCGATGGAGTTGTTTCAACACACTTCTCCTGGTCTCGATCTCCACATCCTCCATTTTGTCAACAAATGAGAACATGAGAACATCCTCCTTGGGTCGATATCTGACTCCCAGCGCCTTTGTTGAGATCTCTTCGCCAACCATCTTCTCTGTGAGCTCCGACGCGATGTCTTCCTTGGCAAGACCTGACAAAACTCCTGGTTTGTTGGATAGAAACTTCCTCATGTTCCATTCCGGGCTCAGAATCTCCTTCAGTCCAACTGCCAACTCCGCCACCTCATTATCCTCCTCATCTCCACTCAAAATATCATCCACGAAGATATTCTCCTCAATCTCTGCAGCAGCTTTTGGGTACTCCTCACGATGTGCCGCGACATGATCTAGCACAGTTTTGATGCTTGAGAATGGCGAAGACGTTAATCCGAAGGTGACTGTGGTCAATCTGAAAACTTCCGGCTCCTTATCCGTGTCCAAGTCTCTCCATAGGAATCTCTGGCTATCTCGATCTATCTCGTTCATACTTACCTGGAGGAACATCTTTTCGATATCCGCTATCAATGCAATTCTGTGGCGCCTGAATCGCATCAAAACTCCAGGAAGGTCAGGTTGCAGGGCAGGTCCTGGTAATAAGGTGTCGTTGAGTGATACTCCATCCCGGCCTCTCATCGATCCATCGAAGACGATTCTAACCTTTGTTGTCGTCTTGTCCTCTCTCACTACTGGATGATGGGGCAAGTACCACACACTACGATCCTCCGGCTCCTTTTCCTCACTCACTCGTTCCGCTCGACCTTTCTTGATCAACTCATTGATTTGCTCCTGGTATCTCGCTGACAATGTAGGATCCTTTTTCAGTCTCTGCTCCAGACTACCAAGTCTCCTCATTGCTTGTTGTTTGTTTGATTTCAGAATTTTATCCTTCCACTCCGGATGTTTCAACAATCCTGTCTCATAACCATCCTTGATCTTGATTGTTTTCTCCTTGTGCTGTCTCAGGGCTTCAGTCTCAAGCTCTGAGAGGTGCTGGTTTTTCTCATTTGGTAGGATCCCTATGTGCTCCGTCTCCCAGTGCTTGGTCGCGATGTCTATCTCGCTGGACAGTTGAAATGTTGAATGATTGACTGGCAACGTTGTGTGGCTTTCCTGATCAGCGGGACAGGTTCCGGACACGATCCAACCAATGTGACTCCTCTGCGCTGAAAGACTGTTTCCTGATCCAAAGACTCTCTTATCCTGTAAGATTTTCATTGAATCCTGGATTCCTAACAGAACATCCACCGATTGACGTTTTCTCGGGAACTCATCAGCTATCTGGAGGTCTCTCAGCTGTTCAATCTTTGACAAATCCTCATTGACTTCATTGATATCAGCACATGGATTTTCTAGAACATAGGCGATGATTTCGAACGTCTCTCCCTTCCATTTGGGTAGTATGCTCGACAAATGAAACTTGACTCGTTGGGTATCAAGTGTCATGACCTTTCCTCCTGCTAAGGTAAACTCTGCTGCAACTGGTTGACCATGCAGCTGCAAACTCCTTGCCATTCGCTTGCTGACAAATGTGGCTCCACTCCCTGAGTCAAAGAGAACTCGTCCATGTGCGACTGCATTCCTCGACTCCAATTTCGCTAGGCCTGTCTGTAACAGTACTTCACCATCTGTCTCTCTGGCTTTCACGAAGTAGTGGGGTGATTTCACGGTCTCCTCAGGCTTGTTACCATCTCCACTTGTCTCCTTTTCGCTCGATGTTTCCTGGTTGCTCCCAGTCTTGTTTCCTCCTTGCTTGTCGAAATGTAAGAGTGTGTGATGCTTCCTCGAGCAATTCTTACAGCTAGATGACCGACATGCATCCACAAAGTGAGTAGTCCGCAAGCAGTTGAAACATGCCTTTGACGCTTTCACTTTCTCAACTCGCTCTGACACAGGCATCGACTTCACTGTTGGACAACTTGATGAGAAGTGCCTAAGTTGACAGAATATGCACGATTCCTCCTTGTTGGGTTTCGGTGTCCTCTGAGATATCTGAAGAGCATGACCTGTAGGCTTCTTAGATTCCTTCTGGTAATCCTTAACCCACTTCTTCTCTTTCTCCTTCTCCTTCTCGGGTTTATCTCGTTTGCTTGGCTCCGTTCGCCTCGCAACCTTGACGGCATCTTGCAGCTTCTCCAAAAGAGTGTCGAAACGTATCGGTAATTCCGACGTCGTCCCCATCGACTTCTCCTCTTTGATTATCTCTCCATCCCATTTTTTGAGAAGTCCCTTTGGCAGTTTTGGTCGGACAAGGGCTGTAAAGATCCAGCTTGCCCTTACCACGTGTTTGTCATCTTCTGTTCGTTTCATGATGTAATTCCAGTTGGAATTAAGCAGGTTGTAGAGAGAATCAAGATCCTTTGCTGAGGGCGAACTGACAGCAGGCACTGCAGCAATCTCGTTCACTGCCTTCTGGATCTTTGTCAACACATCTCCGTACCTATTCTCCAAAAACTCAAGGATGTCATCTGAACTTGGATCCTTTAGTCCACTGATGAGTTTGGATACCTCTCCATCAACTAATGATATGACTATGTGGGTCTTTTCCACCTCGCTATAGCCTGGTTTTTCTAATTCAGTCTCTACCAGTTGTTTCCACTGGTCAAACAACTCGACATCACCTTTGAATTTCGGTATCTGAACATAACGCTTCTTGTGCGATAAGGTCCCTAGAATCCTTTCTAACTGATCACCAGAAATTCCTGTTTGTACTGATTCCAGGGTCTCCTTCATGGCGGCGGCAAAGTGCTCAGGTGTGAAAGTATCACTCGACTTCTCCGACGGGGTACGCCTCTCCTTCTCAGCATCCGCTTGCAGTTGTTGAACCATGGCAGAAATGTCGTAGTACTGGGTGCGATACCTCTCCTCTGACTCAGTCTCAACTCTCAAGGCTTCATCGTTCAGTTTCCCTAAATCAGGATGGAAGTCCACCTCAGTCTGTACGTCCTTCAATTCACCGTAGACCGCATTCAGCTCTTCCATGGCATTACCCGTTTTTCGCACGGCTGTCTCAAACTGGGTAACGCGATCTCCTTTGTCGTACAAGTTACATGCTTCCCTGTAATACCTTGTCACAGTGTTTTCCTGTCGAGTGTACTTCCCGCGACATATTTTGCGTTTATCACACAGTGATTGCAAGGTTGGTGGTTCACCCATGGTTGCAGTTTTACTCAAAACTCAAAACTCAAAAAACTCAGATCTCAGAGAGAATGACTGAAATAAGCACAGTAGCAATCTAAACCCTTGGAATTTCAGCCAGTTGATAAATTCCCTGTGTCAATATGACATGAACTCAACCCTGTAGTATCATGAACAGCATAGAGGGCAGCACAAGAAATTTCTCAAACCCCAGATAAACTCAGATGAAACGTTGCAAAATAGAACCTTAGGAAAAGTGTAGCTGTGAACACATGAAAGCGACAATACAAAATGGTAGCATAGAAGTTGGCTTGAAATGCAACTAAAATATGCAAGATGAATTGGCACTGCTAACACCGTACACGTTGGGTGTTATGAACTCGCAAAGTGATATTCCAAGTTTCACCAAGGCCTACTCATAAGCATGACAACGTAACAACAACTCGTGTGTTCTACTCAAGAAAGACGCAAATTCTCCACTTAACACTGATGTGGTAAACTTGCTAACACTGTAAGGTCACTCAAAACCCACAGTGAGACTCTAAACTCAACTCGATGTTGGCGTGTAGCAAGGTCAAATTACAACCTGTAACTGCAGCGAAGATTCTCAAACTCAACTCAAGTTAGTGTGCAGCAAGGTCAAATTACAACCTGTAACTGCAGCGAAGATTCTCAAGACCAAATACAGCTTTTAGTCAGAAGAAATACTCATAACTCGTAGTATGCAGTAGGTCAACTTACAACCTAAAGCATAGACTCATGTGGTGATTCTAGTACAAAGGCCTACTCAAACCTAGACTAGATGCTCAAAAACTCAAGACACAGTTACAATGTACATGTACAATGAAATCCCACAGTAAAAGGCCAACTTCTATACCAAATACTAGGCAAAGTTCATAAATTTACTCAATATCTGAAAGAGAATTCAAATATTAGTTCATGCATATCATGTGTGTGACAACAATGCACAAAGCTGGAATGTAGCAGTCCTTGGAAGATGGTGACTCGCTAACTCGGTAATGTCTCTTGGAATCAGAGGCTGGTGCTCGGTTCAAACAGTTCAGTTCATCAATGCAGCACGGCATGGACATCGGATGACCTTGAACTTGGGTGGAAGTGTTACTCGGATATTGAGCATAAATTGACGATGCTCAAAGATGACGACGATGCTAACAGCTATCGACGATTGCTCGATGTTGAGAACGACAGTTCTCACACAGGGACGAGGAACGAAGAAACTCGTTGATCGTCTGGCTTTTGAGAACACAATTACTCGACAGTGTTCTCCGACTCGACTCGTTAGACGCTCAACACACTCTTGTGTAGGATCACATCAGCCACGAATTTGGCAAATGATGTGCGAATGATGCTCATCGACGATGTACCAGCTACTCGACAATGCTGGGATGTTGAGAACACGACAACTCGACAGTGTTCTCCGACTCGGTGACTCGACGAAACTCAAGCGTTGGTGGGATCAGCAACGACAGGAATTCGACAATCCGCGACCATCGATGTGACATACAACTGGACTTTGAATGTCACTTGACTCTTCCTCAGCATGCTGCCTGTGCTCAAAGCTCACTCGGATTTGAACTGACGTGGTGTTCCAAAATCCAAGGTTGATGGAGGGACAGCACAATTAATGTTCTCTTGTCGTCTTAACGGCATCCAAATTGCAACAGCAGTCCTTCATTTGGATGATTTCAGCATGCATATGCATTTGCACTGAGCAGCATACTAGCATAGGCCAAATGCACAGGCCAACTCTGTACAAAATGTACATGGATAGCACATGGTTTCTCACTTTTTACAGTTCTCAAATGTCACCTCACTGCTCCACTATCCGGTCGGTAAGAGACCTAATGTCGGGGTAGGACTGTATAATTACTCAACTCTAACTCTTGTAATTCAATAAAACTGTCTATATTCATCTTCTCATCATAATATTCAGGTTTCTTTTCTTCATGTGCTCACAGCATCTCAGATGTCCTCCATCATTTTTTCTCAACACACTCCCCCCAGTGCTGCCACCTATGCTAATTACCTTGAACTACAGTGTGTCCCAAAAAACTAAACTTATACAGGTTGTCCCAATGCGACATGCATCAAGTCCTTCCAAGACTGCATGATGAAAAGAAACCACCCACCAGCCTCTGATGTCATGATCAAGAAATCCTGACACTGCATTGAATTACCTTCATAGTCCAGTCAGAATATGAAAACCTCATTCAATCCTAAAGTCTCTTTGGCTAATTCCCCTTATAAGCTCTCTTTGGCTGATTCCCCTGAAGGTCTCTTTGGCTGATTTGGCATATGTTTCAACAGAACAGTTCAATACTACGCCAATAAAACCTTCAGTTGCAATTGACTTGATGCATTTTGATAGGAGTTTTGTATTCATTTTTTGACTGGACTATCAGTTAACTTGTGCAAAGATTAGCATTTATCTCTGTTCCTCCCTACTAATCCTGTTTGTTGCACCACCAACCCTCAACTGTTTCAGATTGTTTCTAACATCTAACGCTTCTGTTCTCTAGTTTACTACGGTCTGATCTTAAAGCGACCGAGTCTGTGGGATAACGCGGGCCACGAACTTGACCTAAGCTTCAATACATCATGTGGTAATTGAACATTTTAGCTGCCCTTCCTGGCTTGTGCATGTAGAAATGGTAGCACCTATCACACAAACCCAAATCCATGAATCCCGAGATTGTTTGAATGTCGACAAACTGTGGCCCATTGACCAGTAAATTTTCAAACTATCCAAAGTTATCCACATTGAAAACCTTATTAGCGGTTAGTAGATCATCCTCCAAACTTGAAATTTTCTTGGTAATGGTGAAAGGATTTGAAACCCGCCTCGAGGTACTGGTTGTTTCACCACACACTGCAAGGGTGGAACTTCAGTCTGCCAAAACTGGGGCCAAAACCGAGGCATTGGACAAACTGACTGCTCTACTTGTGCAGTGTTTGGTGAGGCAACCAATACCGACTGTAAAAGGTATAAATTTCTAAAACACTTCAAACTAATCATCAAAAGTCTGATTTTGTCTCTTCCGTGCACAAACCCAAGCAGTTATGGTTGCCTATAACTATTACCACTGCTACTAAAATGAGGCACAGTGCATTATACACTGTGCTAAAATGCCACCACAGTGTTTTAGAATATTGCATTTTACCCTAACCCAACACATAGTATGTTTCCTGTAAATTGTCTACCTTCATACCTTTACATGATACATACATCACTTGTAAACCAATGAGTGCTTTCCTTGTAATTCTACTCCCTTTGTATGGAACAGTCACATTTCGACTTTAATAGGCAAATACCCATTGGACAGTGATCACAGATGCCCTTTGATGATGGTAAATACAGTATCTGTCCACACTTTCAAAATATTTTCAATGATGATGTCAAAGTCTTGTGTTCAGAAGCTTTTCCTTCTTCTTTTTGAATGCATGCTCAAAGTGCCTGCAGAATATTTCTCTAAATTCAAGATGCAGCTTCTTTCTGCCTATTTCATTCTACTTAAGATTTTATATATGGCATGCTGTAACACTTGTCTCAGATACTCACCAAAACAGGATATATGCCTATATCCAGTCCAGAAAAGTCCAGGGCCTGATTGTTCAAACAAGTTGTGTCAGTGATGCCGGCATTAAATCTAAGGGCTCAGCTGAAGGAGGTATCGCCAACACCAGCGTTTGTGACAAAATTTGTCTTGAACAACCAGGCTTTGATTACTTCAGTGTGCATGAAAGTTAGGTGGAAACTGTTGCAAATGTGGCAAACTTTACAATTTTCACAGGCTTTGGAATAATTTCGCCAATTGCAACTGACGACAAAGCCTGGTAAATGTGGGAAATTGTCACAGTTTCCTACTGTTGAAGTCGGACCTCGCTGCCATGTCCTTTCTGAACATGTAGAAGATGGATTCGCTAAAAAAAGAAAAAAGTCACCAAAAGATCCTGTTCCGTGTGTACAAACTGTTGCCAGTTTCGGTCGTCTTTGGAATATCCCTTTAACTTCCATTTCTCATTTCAGGTGATGACGCTGTATTTGAATCTGCAGCTGTTGAACTCAAGAAAGCTAATGTGGATGACTTCTACGAGAAGAAAGATCTGCTTGGAAAGTAAGTTTGGTTCCGAAATGATTTGCTGGTGGAAATGTTGCAGTAGAGGTGGTTGAAAAGAGAGCTGCTGGAATATGTGAAAGTCGGGTCAGGGGCCCAGCGGTTGGAGTGAAGGTCTCATATCCAGCCAGAAGTGAAGCTTGGGAGGATTTCTACCATTAATCTCTGTGCCCTCCCTGTAAACTTCACATACTTCTCTACCCGGAGTATGCCTTAAGCTTTTCAGAGACAAAATCTTCTCCAACCCGATTATTCTAATTCTTTACACTGTCATTCCAGGGGTAGATTTGGTCAAGTCTTTGAAGTGATTGAGAAGTCCACTGGTAAATCCTTTGCGGCGAAGTACATGAGATATCGGGCTGCAGATAAGGCAGAAAAAATGGGAGAGATCAACCTCATGAAGGAACTGAATCATCCGAAACTATTGCAGCTTTATGATGCTTATGACCACTCTAGGAATCTGATTGTCATTACTGAGATGTAAGTTTGGTGATCTCCTGCGATTTCTGGCCTTCTTCAACAATTGCAAGTGAACCTTCTCTTGTTATCCACTGTCTCATATGAGAGTTTTTTGCAAGCCACTTTGGTGGAACATGAAGTGGACTCTCTGTGTTTCCATTACTTCATCTTGGGCCAAGGAGGAAGAGTCTATTACAAGCTGCTCATGTTTCCTGACAATTGTTCTGCCATTATCTCATGAGAATCCTCTATTGGCTGAAACCACATGATGTTCTCACCCTCTTAACTTATTTTCTGATTCCTGCTCTCTTTTTCAAGAATCCGCGGCGGTGAACTCTTCGAACGCATCGCAGCAGACGACTTCGAGCTGACAGAACAAGACGCCATCTTCTTTGTGCGACAAATCTGTGACGGCATGCAGTACATGCACGGGAAAAACATCCTCCATTTAGATCTCAAACCAGAGAACGTCCTCTGTATAAAACCGAAGAGCAACAAGATCAAAATCATCGACTTCGGGTTGGCCCGACGTTACGATCCCAAGACGGAACTGCGTGTGATGTTCGGAACGCCAGAGTTTGTTGCACCAGAAGTGATCAATTACGATCAAATTAACACTGCCACAGACATGTGGAGCATTGGCGTCATATGTTATATCCTGTAAGTAGGATTCGAAGTTTTGAAGAGTTGATGTGAGGGTGGTCTTCTTCTTCTCTTATAATACCTGATATGTTCTTCCAGCACATTTTACTGTGTTGCTTTTACTTGAGAAAGATCGATCCCTACATGCAGTGTGAAGTTGTTTCTCAGAAATCCTTCCCTATGCTGACATTTGCGACCAGCTCTGACTAATGGGTCGATGTGTGCAACAATTTTGAAAATGAGTTCTTCGTGGATCCTGAAATGGAGCCAGAGCTGGTCACATATTCCTAATAACCCTTCAACTCTTATGTCAAAACCCATATCTTGCAGCCTGTCTGGCCTGTCCCCATTCGCTGGTGAGAGCGATGCAGAAACGCTTGCAAACGTGACAAAGGCAGCATGGGACTTTGATGACGAGGCATTCGATGCCATCTCAAAAGACGCCAAAGACTTCCTAGAGAAACTACTCATCAAAAAGAAAGAGTAAGTTGGACTTTCACTCTTGTGTTTATCCAGAGAGTTCTGTGTACTGCTGTGGCTTAAAGTTTGTGCCGGCAGTGGACCAGTTGCTCTTAGCTGTGACTTGATTATCCATCGAGTGCTGTCATATTTATCTTGTAACATTGCTTTATTTGCTCGTTCTTTTCTCCAGGAAACGCATGACAGTCCAGGAGTGTTTAGCTCACAAGTGGCTAGCACAGCCCAAAGACAAACAGAAGAAACAGAAACTCAACAAATCCAAGCTCAAACAGTTCCTTGCCCGTCGCAAGTGGCAGGTATGTATTTGCGCACAATGATGTCAAAATTTTAAGAACAGAATACACGAATCAACAAATAGTCCATCCAGTGCTGATTTTGGAGCAGTTGTGATGATAAAAAGCTATAAGAATGTTTCGAAACTTTTGGTATGAGATATTTTCTGGCTGGTGTCTCTTTCCTACTTTCTTAGTCGAAGTGGTTCTTACAGATGACGGCACATGTAATGAAGTGTCTTTGATTGTTTTGATATAGGTAATGCCAGGACATGTAAACCTGTCATTCAATTTGGACTTCAAGTTTCAATTTAAGAAAAACTAAATTATATGATTGTGATGCCATTTTTATCTGCGATGTACTAACAGCATAGCTTACCGTTTTCTGAAAAAAGGTTTATAGATATCAGTAGAAATTTCGTTTACTAGTATTTCCCCTTGTCTTTCTCCCCTTGCATGTGTGTGAAGATACTGTACCTAATTTTTGTAAACATAAAACTTTCTATTTTGCGAGAAGCAAATTTCGTTGCAAAAATAAAAGAGAAAATAAAAGGGTTGGCTTCTGTTAGATTTTAGAATTTCGTTCTTTTATATTAATATCCAATTGTCTTGTATGCTACATCTACTAGATACATGCATCAATATTGTGCTGTATCGTAAAGGAGAAATATATTTTTGGCAACATGAATTGAGACCCTACCTAGCTTAGGGGCCGTTCACAATTATCAACATTTACACGAGCTTACAAACCGTACGCTGGGGGAGGGGGTCTATGGCCTGCATGCACTTTTTAGAGAAAAACAGAAGTGGCGATTTTGTTTTGGTGCGAAATTGTTTGATCAACATTTTATTTTGTACTTTTGGAAGGGGGGGGGGGGTCTCAAAAAGTGTACTCTTTGTACACTTGTGAAAATGTTGATAATTGTGTACCGCCTCTTACTGTTTAGTTTGTTTATTGAACTGTTTAGTTTTGTATCTCCAACATTCACTGCATGATAGCCTGCATGTTTGCACTCGTTTCTTTCTGTTCTGTTTTAGAAAACCGGGAATGCGATCCGTGCAATAGGCCGCATGTCTTTACTAACCGGTAGACGCAGCGTCATCGAACCACCCGACCCCTCCAAACTTGCCATGGAGAATGGTAAACATGGCAACCAGAACGGTAACCATGACAACGAGACGCGTCCACGTAGCTCCTCCTCCGTAACACTGCATGAATCGACTAAAACTCAAGCGATGACGGAGAGAGCCATGTCAGCATCTTTTTTAATTGAAGGTCGAGGCGGAGCAGAGGAAATTCGCCGAGGAAGCGAGGGTGCAGGAGGAGAAGGGCGGCTCGGATAAACCGGCGTTCATCAAGAAGATGAAGGATAATGAGCTGTTCGAGGGAGATACCGCGTTCTTCGAGATTCAGGTTTCCGGAACCCCCGCGCCAAAAGTCGTCTGGTTCAAAAAGAATAAGGAGGTCGTCAAGGATAAACGCACCATCATGGAGGAGGGGAAGGAGGGACATTACACTCTCATGATCGAGAATGTCACGGCGAAGGATGAGTCTGTTTATAAATGCGTCGCCACGAACGAGGCTGGTGCTATGTCGTGTCGTGCAGGACTCTTCATAGAGGGTGGTGGAAAGTAGCGACTTAATCATGAACTCCCCCTGACTGTACAGAAAATTATCTCGAGGGGGGATTCATAGACTTTTGTATTTATTGAGAAAAATATTGTACACTTGTTTGTAACTCATTCAGTCCCCATTTGAATTATGTGCCAAAATACGAAATTCACCTGCGGAAATATTCTTCAGGTGTTATAAGAGACTAATGCTTTGTCATTTCTTAAAATTATCCTCAAACTTCGGGAGAATTTTTTGAAGAGATTGCGTCTGTTGTGATTGGGCACTGGATGAGTTATTTGAACATTGTCAAACCGATTGTGACCGTCCTAAGAAGATTATGTTGAGATCCTATGCATTTTGAATGCTCATTTTGTTGATGAATCATTTCTAACCTAATTCCGACTTACTTAACATCGTTTAAAAAACAGCATCTGCTACGATGCTGACGTTTTTGTCTAGAAATTGGAAATCTCGAAACTACAATTTTGATATCTTTTCATAGGGAATGATTCATTAATTCAAATGGAGATGTTGGAACTTGGAGTGTGATAAAAATTGCCCCAGTTCTTCGACGTCCCGGACATTATTTTTTACACATAATTCATTTACAAAAAGTGATACGTTTTGATGATATGCTTTACATTGAAATGCAAGATTTTTGATACAATTTTTGTCTGAACAAATATTGTACATGCTTTACAGACCTTTATACAACCTGAGTTAAGAATAAGAGTAAAGTTGAATACACAAGTTAAAGATTGTGTATTTTGCTGTAATCGAACACAATCTTTACATTGTAAAAATACTTACGCTTTTGTAAGTTCGTACACATTACAATACTATGCATCAAACTGACCATATAAACAACTATGCGTTGGTCGTTATACTGGTGCTATTAAAACCGCCGACTCGAATCTCAGCTTCGACTGACCGATGCGTTTTTTTAAGCTACCTGACCTTAATTTGCTTGGCAAAGTATCAGTCGATAGCGCATTGAGGACGGGTTGGTCAGCGTCCAGATCAAAACACGACAGATATTTACTCAGACATAGATTACTAACCCTTTGATGGAATCCAGTCGAAGTCATATTTCAAGGAAATTTTATCAACTTTTCAGGCAAGATAATGTTAGGAAGATGGACCTTTTCATTCAGAATGGAAAATTTCCATAAATAACAAAACCTGGCAGCAATTGTTGCCTTTTAGAAATTCTCGTTCCTGGTGGATGGGAATTTCTTCGTTCTGGACTTGGACATCGAAGGGTTAAGTTGGAAAACTGCCTAGAAGAACACTAAATCATGAACGACTACAATTTATATGCAAAATATATACTTTTGTTGAATCCTATAATGCTTTGCCCTGACCTCTTAAGTTTGGGTTATTTTGCTCAGGATTTGTAAGTAGAGCGAATTGGTACATGTATCACAGTAAGCTCAATATTTGGTAGATTTTGAATAAATTCACAAAATATGTTAACAATTAGGCCTATATCTTTTTGTGCAGTTGATAATTTATTGTATAAATGTTCAGCTTCAACAATCCAACTCTGTCACCAAAATGACTCACACGTGGTTCGAAATTCTGCAGAAGATTTAAAGATGAAATGGTAATTATTTCATTCCCATAGTTGTCAGAAACATTTGATAAAAAGTATATTGGTGTAGTGGGGGGAGTTGAATGCAGAACCGGGAGGCTCTGGGTTCAATTCTCTGCCAAACCACATTCTATTCAGCTATTATAATCCTATGGTTTTCAGGTATATTTGATATATACATGTATTTGGTGTAGTGGTGGTGAGTTGAGAACAGAACCGGGAGGTTCTGGGTTCAATTCCCAACCAAACCACATTTGAAATCTGTTTTCTGCTGTCTAGACTGTCAATATAGCCAGATCAAAAATAATTTGTCTGGGACAGAATGATTCGTGCTAGGGGAGATTTACAAGGCAATATTATAAAGGACCTCTCAGACCTTTTGAATGCGTCCATGACCCTCAAAAAAATTGCGCACTCAAGAATCCTGTGAGTTCCTAAATTAAGATCAGACCCTTTATTTATAAAGCCTTTGCTATATCTCCCTTTCACAATTAGTAAAACCCATGACAATGTGAAAAATGATCTGACCAACAGGAACAGACAAGCAGTTGGACCATCCTGAAACTGAAATACGACTTAAAGTCTGATATTCTGAGTCTGAAATTTGCTAGTAAACCTGACATTTCAAGTAAAAAATTAGTGGTGACAGTAAAAAATATTTGCATATTGAAAAAAGGCCTATACTTCATGCATGATTTTATCAGCTATTAATTACATTGCCAGTGAGGCTGAACTATTCTGCACATCATAACATCCAGGAATAACAATAAGTATAAATTAAACACACAACTTGAAAATCAAAAACACTTGATTTGAACAAGCCAAAGCGCTGTGGCATACAATATGTATTTGCTTCTTTATGTTTGTAGAACCTCTTTTATTTATTTCTGTATATCATCCAAGTCTAATAAAGTATGCAGTGGCTATTTATATCATTGTTTTCTTATCTTTAGTACCTGGAAATTTACACTTCTCTGCTTAATGAATTGATACCAAGCTGGCGGTCCTTGGTTGTCTTATCAAAACCAAAACTCTAGTGGCCCGAAATGCAGACCAAAACTCTAGTGGTCCGAAATGCAGACCAAAACTCTAGTGGCCCGAAATGCAGACCAAAACCTGAGATGCCAGTCAAGTTTTTTCTCCTTGTTATTTGAGGTCTTCCAGAGCGCTCTTGATTAGACATCCAAATATTAACTTCTATTTTAAAAGGGCTCAAAGTGAACATTTGCCCACAAATTAAAATCTCGCAGTCCTTGGTTGTGACGGCAGGGACTGTTGCAATCAAAACAAGACTTGCAGAGTTCTTAAAGGAATATTGGAGTGTACCAAAGACAAGACATCACTACGGACTGGACAGAGATCCCAGGCAGTCACCTCACCTTTGTGAAGCTTACAGAGCCCCAACAGGCCGGAAAAGGAAAATACATCACATTGAAGACAGGCTTGTCCTCACAACAGGGATTAGAGATCAAACGTCAGCTTGTTTTAGGCTGCTCAGTAGAATGTCACCTCGGGGCAGAAATAGTTGGTTGTGACCTATCTGACCAAAGACCCCAGACCAAATGTTTGTGTCTCCATAACGTACTCTGTCCGATCAAAATAAGCCGGTGCTACATTTGTATTCAGATTCTATGAGACATTCTGCACCCAGAATATAATTTGACATCCGGATGTCTCCAACTGTGTGACTACTGCCAGAGAAATCGGACAAATGACTTTGCCCAACCGAACTGGTCTCTATTCTCTTCTGTTGAGAGGCCTAGCACGTAGATAGATACAGGGTAAGGAGGACTTCACAATCTTAAGTTCCTGTGTTTGGTTTTTGTCTTTTACCGCAAGTCACTTATGGTGCAACATGGTAGTTTTTAGAGACAAGTCCATATGGTTGTGACATGGAGTTTTCTGTCTGTATCACAGTATAATGGTAATTCAATTCAAAGTTCACAAACCCACACCTAATGTGATGACAATTTGACTAATCAAATGCCATCAACTTTGTTAACAAACCATGCCATGACCGTTTTGAAAGAGTCGCCTTGAAAGCGGGGACAGTCCGGGACTTTATTTTGCCTTCGTTGTTACCACTTGTCGTTGTCACCAAAAAACTCTCAATTCAACATATAAAAAAACCCAGGAACCCAACCCCATACTTGAAACCTAAGAAGCCATTCGACCATTAAAGAAGAACTTTTCCCCTCTGTTATTTTTGATGAGACATAGAAAATATTGAGGCCATACCAAGCTGTTGCTTACTTACTTACCAGACCCTTAACTGCAGTACAAATTCTCGCGGCATCATTCCTGTGGGGACATTTTATGTGTCTGTCAATACCAACATGATGGGCTATTGGTATAGTTCTTTCTGTAGGCCTATGTTGCAGGTAGCATCACTGAAATATCTAAAATCTAAATAACAAGGGAAAAGAAACGCATTATAAAAATAAAATATAAAGTAAAAAAAGAAAAAGAAAAATGTTGTCCACAACCGGATTCGAACTCGCGACCTTTGGACCGAACATCGTATTCTGCCATTTCTGACGAGCGCTCTACCAACTGCTCTAATGTTTCTAAGACGTCTGACGTCATGTTTTTGTCGAAATCTGATTGGCTAAAAGTCCCTGTACAAATGTACAATGTACTGCCCGAAAGGTTCAGGAAAAAAATTCGCTAGCGGCTTGTGTCATTCCCCTGGTGGGGACTTACAGAACTTATTGGCTGTGGTAAACGAGAAGTCTCAGGTCTTTCACAGCCGCCGGCTGGTGTGAACATCTTGACCCTCAAATCTTGGAGCCACACCGCCGACCCGGACTGCGTTACACCAACGGACCCTGTCTCTCACAACCTGTTGCTGGTTAAGACACTATCTAAAACCCCATACCACATACCACATACCCACATACCCACATGCCAATTTTTCCAGGTAGGGCAATCCAATGACGGCTGAAGGTTTATAATCAGCCTGGCAAGATTGGATCACTCATTTTTAGTTCGTCTTACCCAGGAGACAGGAGTGTTCAATGGACAACCCCTTAAGTGATCCGACCGAATCAAGTTTGATATCATGCTATCAAAGTTGGCAATTGTATTCTGTTTCGAATGATTGCAGGTTTCGAAACTGAGCGCCCTACGAACGACGAACTACAAAGTACGAATGTCTGTTGAGTCATCTGCTAATTGATTTACACGACACTGAACCATATTTTATACTTGGTTGTAGAAGGAATTGGGGAAATGATTAAAAAAAAAACGTCGATAAAATGCATTTACATCGTCTTTTGGCTTACGGAACCTGCCTAATGCATTTCACAGCTCAGCATATGTACATGTACAAGTATGTATGCTAAAGCAAATCCCACATTTTAACAATGCCTGTCATATTGATAATTGACAGAACAAAGGTCTCGCTTGAGCAGATAACTACTAGCCGGCCTGGTTCAAGGGGGTGCCCCAATGCTGTGACGTCAAATGTATTGTCTCTGGTCATAATCGGTCGCGGTTGATTTGAACGCCAGTCGGTTGGTGTGTGAGTTGCGGAGAACATCGCGGGAACACTTTCTCCGATTTCAAACGTAAAAATGCCTTCAAATTTTCCGAAACAAATAAAAACGGCTGCAGCAGAAGGTAAGGCACAGTATCTATTCCTGGTTAAGGTATGGGTTGGTTTCAAAGGGTTTTTTTTGTAGAAATAGTCATACAATCAAGGCGGGAATGAACTGCGCAGTTTGAAATTTCAAGCCAGACATGTTGAATTATGTACATCACTGCACTTCATGTACATGTTCAACGGCAATTTTAATTGCCATCCCTAATCAAATACCATTTGCTCAAAGAAACTAAAGGCACACGTCCAAGTCATGATGGTGAAGTTGGAAGTGATCATGTTAAATCTGCGAGATCCCATCACTGCTCTTCTATCCTGTGATGTGGAAATCTCCACTGAATTCATGAAGGTTTGTCTAATTATATGTAAATTGACGTAAACAGTTAACAGTTTTAAATTCAACAACCATTCATTTGGCGGCCACTATCCCGACTGTGGTGTAGCACCCGACTGTAACTGGCATGAAAAGGGGATACGCTGGTTATGGATGTCAGATCGTGGTTCCCTGACCTTTGCAAACAATTTCACTGGACGTAACCCACGCGGCGACACCAAGGACCGCTGGCTGATCTATTGATATGTTCGTAGCAGGGTGTCAAAGTCGGAGAGAAGAAGAGCCACTCTTTTCTTGTAGGGGGTTCACTTGGAAGTGTTTGCATTTGTTAGCCTATAAACACAAGATTTTAATTCTTCAGTCTTGGGTTTGGCGGAGAGAACTAATCTTACATAAGTCCCAGAACAATATCATATGTCTTTATGGCAATATTTATTACTGGGACCCAGTACAGTGCCGTTCTCTCCAATATTCCTGGGGCTGTTGGAGAGGCTTCTTGTCTAAACAGTGCCATTTCTGCCCCCTCTAAGGCATATGTTGGTAACTAATGAATTGACTGCGAAATGAAAGCAGGTTGAACACAAGGTGTTAATTCTTCAGTCTTGGGTTTGGCGGAGAAAACTAATCTTACATAAGTCCCAGAACAATATCATATGTCTTTATGGCAATATTTATTACTGGGACCCAGTACAGTGCCGTTCTATCCAATATTCCTGGGGCTGTTGGAGAGGCTTCTTGTCTAAACAGTGCCATTCTGCCCCCTCTAAGGCATACATTGGTAACTAATGAATTGACTGCGAAATGAACGCAGTTGAACACAATGTGAATAATTCAGTCTCGGTTTCGCCAAAAAGAAGGTGATATGTTACTATTTGATAATGTATATGAACATGATAATTAGGAGACCCTGTGTGGGTGTTTGATCCAACGTGTACTTTGATGTGATTGGACTTGGAGATGGAAGTTTGCCATAGTGCCTTTAAAGGTATGATAAAGACAGCATTAGTATGCTACCTGGTTCTATTCTGATGGACCATATTGCCAGGAAAACTTAGGTGGCAGGTCTCTATAGTCTTAATTCACGTTGCGGTTGTCCATATTGCCAGGAAAACTTAGGTAGCAGGTCTCTATAGTCTTAATTCACGTTGCGGTTGTCCAAGTGAAAGGTAAGTCTTGCTGAAAATTTATTGGAAGGAAATCTTGATCTTGGCGTACCTGAGTTTGACCTTCAGCTTGATCTGTGTCATGATTTCATGATTTTAAATTCAACAACCATTCATTTGGCGGCCACTATCCCGACTGTGGTGTAGCACCCGACTGTAACTGGCAAGAAAAGGGGATACGCTGGTTATGGATGTCAGATCGTGGTTCCCTGACCTTTGCAAACAATTTCACTGGACGTAACCCACGCGGCGACACCAAGGACCGCTGGCTGATCTATTGATATGTTCGTAGCAGGGTGTCAAAGTCGGAGAGAAGAAGAGCCACTCTTTTCTTGTAGGGGGTTCACTTGGAAGTGTTTGCATTTGTTAGCCTATAAACACAAGATTTTAATCCTTCAGTCTTGGGTTTTGCGGAGAGAACTAATCTTACATAAGTCCCAGAACAATATCATATGTCTTTATGGCAATGTTTATTACTGGGACCCAGTACAGTGCCGTTCTATCCAATATTCCTGGGGCTGTTGGAGAGGCTTCTTGTCTAAACAGTGCCATTCTGCCCCCTCTAAGGCATACATTGGTAACTAATGAATTGACTGCGAAATGAACGCAGTTGAACACAATGTGAATAATTCAGTCTTGGTTTCGCCGAAAAGAAGGCGATATGTTACTATTTGATAATGTATATGATCATGATAATTAGGAGACCCTGTGTGGGTGTTTGATCCAACATACTTTGATGTGATTGGAGATGGAAGTTCGCCATAGTCCCTTCAAAGGTATGAAAAAGACAGCATTAGTATGCTACCTGGTGCTATTCTGATGGACCATATTGCCAGGAAAACTTAGGTGACAGGTCTATAGCCTTAATTCACGTTGCGACTGTCCAAGTGAAAGGCTAGTCTTGCTGAAAATTTATTGGAAGGAAATCTTGATCTTTACATGTGTTCCTGAATTTGACCATTAACTTGATCTGTCTCATGATTTCAGAGGTGACTGACCCCTCGGCCCATGAAGTGTGAAAGCGAGAATGATGAGTGCCAGTCTTCAGAATGACGAGGTGGCAGTGCCCAGTCACATCACAATCACATCAACATTATCATGATGATCAGGTCACAGATCGCCGATACTTCAGGGGAGTCGGGGGAAATACTCTGGTGTAAAAGCAGAAAATTTCGGGCAGTACAGTGTACATTTGTACACAGGTTCTCAGCCAATTAGAATCCGATAAATCTGTGTCGTCATCGGGGCGTCATCATGAAACCGCTTAGTAGAACTTGCCATTATATCAATAGATATTTCTGTAAAATGATGTTTCAAATAACGCTGTTCTCAGATCTCCAGCTGTTCTTTCTTGTGACATGCCTGATGCTATTCCTGGTGATGAAATATATGTATTAGTAATGTAGTATATTTCTGGTGTGTTCACTGTTGCAATAAATCATACAAATCCTGAAAATCTTTGCTTGTATTGTTTTGTGATTGTTACTCAAATTTGAAGCATACAGTATCAAAATATACTGGAGGAAGACCATACACATGAGGCAGTATCGAAATACAAGTCTCATTGCAGAGAAACATATTCATACTGGAGGAAGACCATTCACATGAGACAAGGCTCATTGTATATACTCAATATGATATCTGAAGGACTATCCCTTCGATCTTGGAGATTGGCTATTGTTATTGTCCTTTCTGTAGGTATGTTGCAGGCAGCATAACTCAAATATCTAAAATCTAAATAACAAGGGAAAAGAAACGCATTATAAAAATAAAATATTAATAAAAAAAGAAAAAGAAAAATGTTGTCCACAACCGGATTCGAACTCGCGACCTTTGGACGAACATCGTATTCTGCCATTTCTGACGAGCGCTCTGCTCTAATGTTTCTAAGACTCTGACGTCATGTATTTGTCGAACTCTGATTGGCTGAAAATCCCTGTACAAATGTACACTACAGAGCCCCAAAGGTTCAGGAGAAAATTCCCGGCCGGTGTGCAAGGGATAGCAGTCCTAGGGCTGATAGTCCGTGTAACAATAGCCCGCATTGCTAAATGTTTTGGTTAGGGTTAGCGGTACAATAGATCATGCTGCTTAATTGATCAAATACAATGCTACCGGACTATGACTCCAGGGGGACTATATCCGCTGTCACAGCGGTACTCTCTCATAATATAGCCATTTCTGAAGAACATGGTCCTCCCCTAGGGCCACAGTACATGTATATAAATCCGTGTGGCACTTGTCACGTCTTCACGAGTCCGTCTCAAGTGTTGCCATGTGAGCTAAATAATTGTAACTAGGCTTTGAGTGAAATAAAAAAAAATCACGCCCGTTTTCAGGGCGGGGACGATCTATAACATGAACCCCAAACACTCGAAACGACTTCGATTTGGAGCGAAACGACTGAGGGCGAAAAGGTCAGGGAGCGAAACGACCGTCATGTAAAACTAGTTCCTGGTTGACCTGGATGGTAAAATCCATACACAGTGATGAGGTCGAAACCAATTTAAAAATTCAATCTAAAACCATTGAAAGTATAATAAATAATTACATGAGTTGATGAGACAAACATAAATATGTTTAATGTCATCAATAACTCTATGTGTATTTTGACATGAGCAAAATGTGGGTGTTACAATATCCGCGCAAGTCTGTGATGCGGTTCCTATACACTTGTAATACATTGTAATACATTGTAGAGCTTTAGTACATCGCCTTGAGTACATCGTTGTATGTATGTCATAGTCCTGTGAGGGGTTTGTCATAGTTTTTCAAAACCTGGTAAGGAAGCTTTCGGATCGTCAGGTAAGGCGGTAATGTGTTTTTGTGGTTGTGATATTGTTTCTACAATTTGAACAACCTTTTATTTTTTTATTTACTGTAAGTAGGCCTATATAATCACCTCCCAATAAGTCCTTTATACCAGGGAGAGTATATACTATTATCAGTCTATCTCTATGTGATGTGTAGTGCATGAGTCTGAGTGCAGAGGTCATAACATGTAGCCTAGGCCTATTAATGCTAGAAGCCAGCTCTGTCTGGGTAAGTCAAAGTGAAGAGTATGAGTAGGCTATACAGGCCTATATATACATGACCAGTGTCCGTGAAGATTGCTGATGAGGGAGGGGAATGCATGATCTTCTTCAGGTTGCCAGCATAGGCCTATTAATATTTGAAAAATGGTCTGCGGTAACTAATCGTCAATGTAAGCTATGGGCCGTAACAAATCAAAAACGGGCAGCACTCGGAAATAATTGGAAGTATTCTGAACACCTGCCGAGTTGTTGGATTGGCGCAGCGGAAACATCAGCACCTGTCACCTCTGAAGTCCCAGTACCGTCAATGACATAGGGCCTACTACAGCATCAATCGGGAATAAGAGGAAGTAGGACTAATTGGAAACTGACACCCCCCCCCCCCCCAACGCTCACCATCCGCAGCGACGATATATTACTAGTTCTTTACATGCAACAAGCATGGAAAGAGACTGGAAAAGAAAGACAAATGTGTATCTCCTTAAGGTCTATGACGACAGTCAGACCCTCCCCTTCCCCCTAGAAAAATATATTATAGCTCCTGTCACATGTCATTACAAGGATGTCGCCTTCCCCGGGACTGTTATATTAGCAGAATAAAAAACTTCCCCTGAGCTAATTTAAATATGTGTAGTGAAATTTAAAGTCAGATTTCCAATACTCAAGCACTTTGAATACGATATTGCCGCACGTTATACCAACATCCCAACACAGTGTTACCATATAAGGTCATAATTTGAGTTGCAGTTGGGGCTCGCCCTTCCAAGCCTGTGTGCACTGTATATTGACTCCATCTAAAGAGTTGTTCAGAAGCCCTTGTTCCTGGCAAGTACTGAAAGTGCTGGTTGTAACAATAGTACAGGTTTTGCTGCTATAGATTTACAAACGTTGCGGGTGTTGTTTGGGTGGGTGGTGTGGATTGAAACAAGTCCTTGTTGATTTGGCCACTTCAGATCTTTCACGATATGTCTGCAGGGGAAATAAAACATAATTAGAACTTGAATGTGTGTCAAATGCTTTTGGAGTGTGCTTAAGGTTGATTTGTTGGGTGAACCGCACCCCTGCTCAATTCGGTGGCCACTTTTTAGGCTTACAACATACAGTGGAACCTCCCTTAGCGGACACTTTTCTATTAATGACAACCTCTCTATTAAGGACACTAGTTTTGGTACCAAAATTGGTTGTTTCCATTCAATTTGACCTCTCTAATCAGGACGCCTCTCTTTTAGTTTTAAGGACATCACTTGTCTGTCCCGAGGGTGTCCTCAATAGAGAGGTTCTACTGTATTTAACACAGCTGATGTTCAGTGTATATGAAATTTGAGTGTTTGAGTCAGTATTTTAAAAATTTACCTGACCTTATGTCAGATTTCCACGGAAATCATTGCAAGAGTATTAACTAGCCGATTACCACCTCATTTGCCCATCTGTTCGATCATATCAGGTTTGTTTGTTTCCATGGAAACGATGCTCTGTCAGTCGTCTATTTTGCTATTGGACCACTATTGGGTTGTCCTGAGTGGGTCATATTTACTGGTACCATATTAGAAGTGGAGGAGTATTATTTACAGTGTACATGCGAATACAATCAGGCTAGGAACCCTAATGGATAGGGAGTGTCACAGTTAGCATTTGCGTGAGTGACATCATTTGGTGGCATATGGATATTTTTAGGTATATTTTAGAGCCATTTCTTGGTGTTCATGGTGCTGGGATGATGTCAAAATGGTATTGCATGCATATTGCCGTTACTACATCATGTAGCTCTAGGATGTTGTTGGTACAAATGTAGGTCAGGAACGGGGTGGGGTTGTCCGAGCTGAAAATCATCATGAAAGTGTTTGATTATTGCGATGATGCGATATGACCCTCTCACTGGCAATCATGAAAGTGTTTGATTATTGCTATAATGCGATATGACCCTCTCACTGGCAATGTGTTTCAGAATTGACTTCTCGACTCTGGCTGCTCATCCCAGTTTCCCTTTTCTTCTTTACTCAAAAATCAAGCTGGTACATCCCACTGAGCCTACGCGGCTCTGCTCGACGCATTCCAGAACATGATTGCTGATATGATTTTTATTACTTGGAAGTGTCTGCCTTGTGCAGCATGTGCATGGCCAACTGCTGGTCAGTATGGACGGTGGCCACCGGGCCATCCATGATGAACACAAAGATACTCGTATTATCAATCAATAGAACACAATGAGGAGCGAGGTGCCTTTTCATCATATGGCCATATGTTGTTCTCAACAGATAAATAATAATTTTAATCCTCATTTCATATTATTTCTGGATCTGTGACATTGTTGATGTACTCATATAATGAGTGGGATATTGATTATAGCTCTCTAAGTTAAGATATGTCATCTAGCACCAACTCCCCCCTGTACAGTAACAAATTAACCAATGAAGTGGGACAAAGTATTTCGTGGTAAAAATGAGTCAAGATGACCAATTCATGACTCTATGTTGTGTAGACAGCCTTCACCTTTGTCAGTCGATAAGATTTCGATTCAGACAGACAGCTGATTTTAAAATCATTTATGGAGGCGTTTCCCCTCTCTCAAAACCATTGTTCACACGTTTTGGGATGAAGCTCTTCAGACATTGGTTAGAGTGTGTTAAATGTTATTTATTGCTGTCATAAATACCAGCATACCCTATACAAATGTACATTGATTACTGATAAGGTTATGCACCTTCAGATCGAGCCTGATGGTCATATGTCAGTCCGATGAACTGTGATTACAATCAATAAGAGATCTTCATTTAGATCAAAATCTTGTCGCATGCATAAATCTTGCCCGTATAGCAAAACATGAAAATGCTAGTGATGCCTCACAGAGAGGACTAAATTGAACTTGGCCCTGATTTCTGGGTGTCAGTTCTACTGTTGGGTCTGTCTTTGGGTAAAGTTCCAGTCCTTTTTGATGGAGAGTTCGCTGGGTATCATGAAGTCTTTCACAGAATTTGTCCTGGTTTCTGTAGATCTATAAAGTCAATAGTCAGTGTCTGATCACACTCACAGTCCATTTGTCGTGGATATACGCGTAATTTCACAGTTTTCAAGCTGAAGATGGGATTATTATCTTGTGGACGGAACAAGATATGTAGGAAAAAGTGACCATGAGGTTCATTAGTGGGGGTTACGGAAAGGCGTAACGTGATGTCATAGTCTGAAAATGAAATTCACTTCCTGGTGAAGCCCATCATAGCTGAGGTGATTGCTTCCCAGTTCTCTCACTGTACTGAGTCAAACTCCTCGTTGACCAACCGCATAGTCGGGAAGCACATGTTAACACAGTACTCAATCCTACTTTAAGCTCTATTTCAGTAAGCTCATTTTGTCTACAAATTCTTGCTAGAAGTATTCAATAACTTGTGACCCATCATTCAGGTATTTCGTTTGTAGTTTCGTTTGAGTAATCCTGATCAGTTTGACATGGCCAGCAAACCTTACAGAACGTTCCGCTCTGGATATGCCCTGGTTGACATGAATGACATACCGACATTGTCATTTGCATGACTGGAGGTTTTCTGTCCGTGTTAACGACTTGTTTCGTAAAACATCAACTCAACAAAGTAAATATTCTCACTATCTGCGATCTAGAGGCCTTATTTGGACATGTTATAATCAAAAATGAAATGTAGGCTCAAGACTGTATACGTGGTGCCTCAAGTAAAAAGGAGTCGATAAATAAATTGAGTCAAAATTCATTCTTTGTCAACCAACATTCTTTTGTCCATTCCACAGAACAATTGGCTTGATGGAATCTTCTCATAGCTGCACAGTGTTAAAATTAAAGGTTTTCCATTTTCTCCAAAATCGTAAATAATCTTTATCATTTGCTGTTTTCTCTCGTTGCAGCTGATTAAGAATGTCGGACTCCAACGCCACTGACCCGGCGTTCAGGGTGATCACTCCTGGAAAGGCAAACTTCATGATATGGAGAGTTGAGGTGAGAAAAAGGAATGCTTGGTCAGGTGTACTCATACCCTTTAAAGGCCTATGTCTGCGTGCTCGAAATCGAAGAGAAAAGGTCATTTTTTTAGGCGGTGAAAATGTAAAACGTAGGCTGAAGTACTGTTTGTGTGAAAACACCCTTGATATTTTCAAAATTTATAGTTGACCCATGTCGACTTCATAGCAGTGAACATCAATCCTGGATGGATAATACGTAAAACGCTTGTAGATCGGCGTGGTCTAAATTGATACAATACTGAAGTAGGAGTAGGATTAGGATTTGGGAGATCACTGGAGTGATTTGTCTTTGGCCAGGAAGCCCACAGGTTCCAGGACCAAAGACCAATTGCGAATGTGCTTTCTGCCAACCAACTCGGAAATCCTGTGTACAGTCTTGTAAACAAATATCTTCACGTTGTAGAAAAGTACTAATTAATCATACATACATTGCAGGAGTAAAGGGCCTTTAAGTATTGATTCCACCTGTTGTCGGCACAACAACCTACTTGTGGTGTTCTGCCTCTGACAAGTGGACCTTTAAAACTATTTGGAAATTAAAAGCCGTGAAGTGCAACTGGTGACATTTTTCCAATAAAATGGATCCAACATTGTAACTCTATGTGTATCATTGTCTTGTTTTATTGAACCGAATGGCACCATCTTGGTTGGCTCCAGAAATCGAGGACGGTCCTCACCTCACCTCGGTTTGGTTGCATGTGTTTTTGCATACTTTAAGAGTGACTTAGACATTAATCAAAGGTTTTATGTAATAAATTGTTCACTGGCAACAGGTGTAGGAATCCGAGTTAATTTAGGTAATCATTGCACGTACATATTGCATATTTTGGTGTGTGGGAATGCGCTGATTAAATATACTGATATAGTGGAAAAAATCTTTTGTCAGAGTGCTCCGCCTGGTCAGAAATCATAGTGAAAAACTCTGTGGTATAGTCTTAACGAGGTCAACAAAATACTTAAGTTTAATAAAATGTCTGGCACAGAAGTGCCGTAGTTCGTTGTGGAATTTTGACTCCACCCAATGATAAGTTTGGGAGGTGATAATAAGCGATTGTTTGACCCAGATCTGACTAGGCCCACCGTTCTTGACCTCTGTGAAGCACCTCACATGTACTTCAGCCGAATTTTAACTCCCGGATACTGATATGGATTGATGCAATAAAATTAAGTACCATGTTCAATGATTCTTCAGTTTTATATTTCATGTCATAAAAGTTGTGGAATTTATTAGAAATGATTGTAATGTGAGCACAGTGAATGAAGTTCGGCCAATGATACATGTAGTATAGTATTGATTTTTGAAGTGCAGATCAATGTAAAAAGTTTAATGTGGAATTCTCCTTGGTGACCAATGTTAGAACCACACTCTAGAAATGAAGCTGATAGCTGATACCTGAATTTTGAATATTCTGATTTTGGACCGACGAGATGACGGAAACATTTCAGGAGCTGAATTTGTCAAACTATTGGCGAAATTTTGAATAGAGCTGTTCATATACTGTTTCATTTATTTTGATCGTAGGAATGACTTGTTCATAAGTAGTTCCAGTTTGAAACTGCAGCGTTATGCACTGCTGCCTGGGAGTTCAGTAGCATAGTGATTAGAGTGCACCTCACAATCTGAAGCTTCTTGTGCTCCTCGAAGCACTACTGCCCTCAACATGTATCAGCTGGCAAACTCTAAAAAAAGTTCCAGTTCTTCATTATATCCCAGTTGCTTCTGACATCCCTGCAAATTTGATTCTTATATTTCAGAACTTTGAACTGAAAGCCATCCCACAGACGAACTATGGAAGTTTCTACAAGGGTGATGCCTACGTTGTCTTCAGTGTAAGCATGAGGTGTCTGGCTCCTCAAATCATTCAATTCATGTTGCAAAAAATTTAAGTGAAGTCTGTATTGTAAGCCGTCCCGGTTAATACTGTGACCATTGTTCTTGAATTAACATCATGCACCCAGAATTCTGGTATCTTTATGAACTGACTGATAAATCTTTTATTTCAGTCTGGGACTTCCAAGACTGATATGTACGTGCACTTCTGGGTCGGGGAGGACTGTTCGCTGGTAAGAAACCTTTATCAACAAAAGTCTGTTCATGTGACGAGTCTCCCTAACTTTGTCAAAGATTTATGAATGCTATGACATGATGTAACATACAAGCCAACGTTCAGCCATTGTGCCACCGAGCCCCCCTGAACAACATAAGATTACTGAGCAGTTTGCAAGGAAAGAAGTGAAGACTTTGTGACATCAACCCGTGAAGCACTGTGTTGCTAAAATTAACTCTGAAAAAAGGAAAGTTCCGGTTGATGGGTGCCGTACCACTTCCTGGTCGTCGGAATTGGCATCTTCCGTTGTGCATTTCAAACATCTTTTGAATATATTTCAGGATGAGGCTGGTGTAGCGGCTTTCAAAGCAGTAGAATGTGATGACTATGTAGGTGGTGCCGCCACTCAGAGGAAAGAGACACAAAATCACGAATCTTCACAGTTCCTTTCTTACTTCAGAGAGGGATTACGGTAAGGGATTTCAAACCCTCAAGAGCCTTAATGCTGTAACATGCCCCTCTGACCAGTGCACGAATGAACTTTGAGTCGAAATAAAGCATGCTGCCACTGGATACTCAATAGAAACTCTGCCCTTTCCAAATTCCTCGATTTGCTCCTTACTTTCAATTAACTTCTGGAAGACACGTTTCTTGTTGCAGTCGTGAACAAATCAGACGGGACTAATTAAGGTTATTTGTGGTTTTTTACTTAGGTACAAGGATGGTGGGTGCGCATCAGGATTCCGTCATGTTGACTCCGAGAAATTCGAGCCACGTTTGTATCGAGTGAAAGGCAAGCGATATCCCCGGTGTACGCAGATGGTGATAGAATGGACTTCGTTCAATGAGGGCGACTCGTTCGTTGTGGATCTGGGCAAGCTGATCTTCGTTTGGACGGGCAAGGAATCGAGCCGGTCAGAAACTCTCAAGGCGATGGATTTTGCGAGGAAGTTGAGGGACGACCGTGGCCAGCAGGCGTGTCCGGTCGTCATTGAGAGTGGACAGGAGAATTCAATGACCGATGATGAAAAACAGGTAAGGAAGGTTTAAAGATGAGATTGATTCGTTTTCTGTGAGCAGGAAATCTAATGTTTTGATTCAGTTCATGCACCAGCTGTCAAAGTCATCTGTTTTTGCTGATTTTGTCAGAAAGACTCAAAACCAAAGTGTAAAGGAAAGAGCTACGTCTTCCGCACGTCATAGGACTGTTCGGAGCATCCGTAGCATTAAAGGGGTTAACGTCCATCTATAACAGGTCAACTAAGCACGTTCCAATCTGTCCCTCGTCAATATGGTCCTAGTTGAAATTAGCTTCAAGGAAATTTGAACAGGGTGGAGTTTGAATGGAGTATCAAAATATTCACCTTTATTTCCAGCTTTGGGAACAGTTCCTGCCGTTGTCTGGCAGAAATATCAAGTCTTCATCGGAAGCTGGCGAGGATGAAAAGTTTGAACTTAAGATGACCAATCAGATCAAACTGTACAGGTCAGTGGGGAAATCTTTTTCGTATTTGCTCCAGAGTCTATGGGATGAGCAGGGATGTAACCTTTCGCACTTTTGGAGGATTTTTGGTTTTTCTCCACCTGAAAGTAGTTTGATCTGACAGAGATTGAAATGTCTTTCCCTCAGCTCTCTGAAGAACTTTGAATATTTGAGATCAGTAAAAAAAAAGCATACTAGTGACACATATTTCAGATTATTAGTCTGACATGTTTTTCATTACCGAACACCAAACGGTTGCATGGGAAAGATGTTACACTCGAACCTTAAGCACTAGGCCATCGGTATCGGTTACTTTTGAAAAAATAAGTAATGTCGTACCTCCTGTTTACAGATGCAGCGATGCTGGAGGTACCCTTACGGTGACGGAGGCAGCAGTTGGACCATTGAAGTTTGAGATGTTGGAATCAAAGGTATGCGTGTAGGATGTACACTGATAGATGTGATACTAACTTTGCCGTTTTATGACCATATGTATAGAATCACCAAGACAACGTCTAGCCCAAACCCCTCAATATTAAGTTGTGTCAACTTGGACAAATAAAATTTCACTGATAAACTGACTCCAGTTGCTAGAATATGAAAAGTAAATCCAACCCATGTTCGTTGTCTATGGAAACTCATCCATCCTTTACATAGTCTGGTTTCGTAGTGGTTTTCATGTAGATAAGATATATTCCGATCCCTCTGATTGTTCCCTATAGAAATGTCTTCCCTTAAATAACTTGTTCATTTCCCCATAATATACAGCCCAAAACTGGCAGTATGGTAAGTCGTGTTAGTTGATTGGCTCCTGAAGATGAATCAACTGATCTATCCACCCGAAGATCAATTGGGATAAGTTTGCTATAATGCACACTAAGGGAATAACCAAAAACACCCGATACCTTTGTTGATTTCCTTTATAGCGCATCAGCAAACTTCTTTGATGTGATCTTCGGGAGGGTAGTTGAGTTAGTTCAACTTTTAAAATCACCTGCAAGGCAAGGGTCGTTTCACAACCACATGCAGTCTTATTTCAGCTTTTTCCTACAGAAATGACGAAACAATATTCAGTTTATTAATTTGGTTTGGTTTTACTTTTACATCCATTATTGCAATAACCCAGGTTCATCCAAAATTTAACCCTTGCAATTTTTCCAGTAAGGATATCCTGCAACTTTACTGCCTATTTTTCCCGGGATTTTTTTCACACAGGTTTTACTGATAACCTTGATTCATGAAAATGTAATTGCAAAAGTGTGTTTTTTTATTCGAAAAAGTTTAAAGAAATATTGTTATCCGCCAAAATGGACTGCAAAAATTAAAAAGCAGCAAATATTTTCCGGATTCCACTTCTTCATTTATAACTTTGTCCAGTACCAGAAACTTGTAACTTGACTCCTTTTTTATCCGTTGGGCTTAAAACTTTTGCAGATTTTCCCTGCGAACTCCTTTAACCTGAACATTACCTTTTTGATTGAAACCATTCCCAAAACATCAGGACCTGTAAAACATGAGAGCTTGTTGAAGCTTGTTGACATGTTAATACATATAAATGCACATGCTATCTAACAGCCGGGCCAAAGACTATACTACACCCCACTCTGTAACTCTCTGTTGTCAAATCATCTCTCCAACCTCACTTTCTGGTCTTACTTGCTTTCACCCCACAAAATTCAACTCCGCCATAGGACACAAAGAATGTATAGTATTAGTCATGTTCACTGTGGATAGAGTATCACTGGCCAAGGCTGCTGCATGAAAAGCCAGTTCACTTTCTTTGATGCGGGTCCACTAGGTTCCCTTCAAGCTAACCTCACCTTCCTCACAAATAGCTTGTGGATTGGCCACAATTTCTGTTACCATGTCATGTTTTGGTAACCAGAATATCGGAATCCTGTCACCGTATGTGTATCTGAACAATCCATCTCGACTTCTAAATTCTTTCTCTGCCCCAAATATGTTTCTAATTCCTGCTTCATTATTTCAGAAAAGTAATTTTGACCCTTTCTTCACAGGATGTGTTTATTGTGGACAACTGCGAGGCCGGTGTCTGGGTTTGGGTTGGCAGGGGTGCGTCCAAGACTGAGCGACGGGAGTCCATGAAGAATGCAATGGTATGTAGATGTGTGTGGAAATAAATAGGTTTTGAAGTGAAATTTATCTTATTGTGGTTAAGGTTTGATGTGAAATTGACCTCAAAATCATAATATACACTGTGGTCTTGGTTGGGATGTGCTCATCCAAGACAGTGGTGTGAATCCATGAAGAATGCCTATGGTCAGTAGAAATTTCAGTGGTGAGCAAAAATATTTTGGTTGTGACTTTTTTTCTCTCGTTTTGTATGACGTTTGTATGATCTAGGATATTGCCAACCCCCTACGAAACGAAGCCAAAACAGATATTGAATTTGGAACATTGTCTATTTCAGAACTTTGCCAAGAAGAAAGGGTACAGTGCGAACACGTCCATCACTCGAGTGGTTGAAAATGGTGAATTATCTGAATTCAAGATGCTGTTTAGGAATTGGCCAAAACCAAAATACAGTGGCAAGACTCACACAACTGGAAGAATTGGTGAGTACTGGCCCTCTTGGTGTCCTGTTTTGTTTGATACTTTCTCCTCCCTGTGGTGAAATTTGCTGCCGTTTTCACTTCATTGCAAAATGATGCTTCGGTACGATGGTGATTTTGTGTTTTTATATTCTGTGAATTAGTTGTAAAGGCCTGGTACTTCGATTTCCATATTAGAATGTGACCCTTTTGTGATAATCATCTGGAAAATTCCATGCCTGTTGTGCATAATGTGGCACACACAAAAAGCACAGTCTGTGTATCATATAAAAGACTGTGATTTTTACCGCTGTGGTTACAATTTGCTATCTTAACTCCATTCACAATCTGAGAAATGGAATTTAACAAAATAGAATTTGATGGAAGTATCAGACCTTTAAGAAATGCTTGAAGGGAAGGGAGGGTGCATGTAGTTAGTCTTGTGTTGTTATGTTAAAATTCAAAGTCGGTGCAAAGGATTCACTTGCGAAGGGATGGGTGCATGGGAATATTGCTGGTGTAGGTTTGATATCATCTTTTGAAATTGTTGAAAAAAATGTAAACTGTGGTTGTTATTGTCATTGCTTGCAACTTCACTGAACTGTGCTACATCTGTGCATTGCTATGTCTGTGTCAGCTAAAGACCAAAGTTATAAAACCACGTCGGTTTTCAAATGAGAACCTTGAAAACACAACAGGGATTACCTGGCATAACCGGTACAGTCGCTCCCAGAAACACAAAAGGTTGTGGTGAAGTTGGTCTTTAGCTGTGCACCAAGCTGACGATCATATTTGCTTTGTGTGTCATTTTTTGCTAATGGAGATCGCCACTTGTGTAGAAAGGTCTATCTGGTTCGAGGAAAATCTGAGCTAAAAAGTTGTCAAGTTGTTTTTGATGCTATTCGGGATGAAATCAAACCAATGGAAAAGAGAACATGTCATTCTGGGAATTTCCCTTACAAGTGGCACCACCATTAGTGAATATGACAACTCACTGGTTTGTGTTTTGGTGTTATGTTTTGGTGTTATGTTTTGGTGTTATGTTTTGTTTTCTTCCTTTTCATCTTTGTATGCTTGCCGTGGTCTCTAACTGTTGGTGTTGGCGCATAATTCATCCACCTCTGCACCGTTTTCATCCCTCAAACAGCGGACAGTAAGTACCTTGTGTGAGATGTGGTTAGGTTTCTGCCAGCGTAACTTTTGCCATTGCTGTGTGTCATTTAGAGATAGAAATACTTAACTTTCTGTAGGACTAACTAACGTTTCATGTCAAGTGCCCGCAGGAAGTAATGAGCAGGTTTAGAATATCTAAGGCGACTTCTTCATTTGAATGTCCGTGAGGTTGGGCGGAACCAGCTATCAATTCTAGAAAGCATCTTTTTAACCTGTGGTTATTTTCTTCTGAATTGTATTTGATATAAAATACTCCTTGTGAAAGGTTTGGAGAATATTGGTAGATCAATTCGAAAAGTTTAGTGGATTTAAAAAATGATAATACCTGTTTATGCTTCCAGGTGGTATGTTCAGTTGATGCATTTTGCATTGAAACAAGCGGAAGTTTTCTGAAATCCTTGATTTTCATGTTTAGGTGTTTTGGTGTTTAGGTGTTCAGGTGGTGATGACCTTTTACTTTCTGTTTCTGAATAGCCCAGACTATAAGCAGAAAAGGTTTTTTCAAATCCTGGATTTAGGTGTTTAGATGGTGATGACCTATTTTAGGTGTTAAGATGGTGATGACCTATTTTAATAGGTGTTTAGATGGTGATGACCTATTTTAATAGGTGTTTAGATGGTGATGACCTATTTTAGGTGTTAAGATGGTGATGACCTATTTTAGGTGTTAAGATGGTGATGACCTATTTTAATAAGTGTTTAGATGGTGATGACCTATTTTAGGTGTTTAGATGGTGATGACCTATTTCTGTTTCTGAATAGCCCTGACTTAGCAGAAAGTGTCCTCAAATCCTTTATTTTGGCGTTAAGGTATTTACTTGAAATCTAGGTGGTGATGATCTGCTTTACTTTCTGTGTCTGCATAGCCGAGACCAGGCAGAAAAACATACAAAAGCTTAAGACCCAAACAAGAAAATCAGACTTAAGTTCGAGGAACTGGATTTGCGTGTTAAAAAGCAAATGGTTGGAACGCCTCTCACACAATTCTCCACAGGTCATATCTTAGGGTGCTAAGAATGTTATACGTAACTGAAGAATTCCAATATGGATGTGTTGATGAATGATGTGTACTCCTTGCTCTCATATGCCATGATGTGTGATGAGACATCAGGGCCGACACAGACCACATGAGAGCACATCATTAGAGCCACAACACATAATGGAATTTATCATGAAAAAGGCTGGCTCTCAACACCCCAAAACATTCCCCAAAATATTAAACAGAATTTATGTTTTCCTTTTCTAATGTCATTTTGGCTATCCCTCCCCCCCATGACGTTACAAAAAAATTGACTTTGTTATATAAAAAGTATAAATTTCTTTTTCAATCACTAGCTCAAAACAAATGGAGTAAGATCATTTTACGACAAATTAATGTTAAGTTTGTTATGCATGTAGATGAAACAATGTTGTCCCTTTTATATGGTTTTATTCTATAGTTAGTGGCTGTTGTTATTACATTTAGAAAATATGAACGAAATTCTTAACCCAAACAAGTTTTAAATCTTTTTCTGTGTCGTTTTTCTTCCCCGTGGCATGCAGTTCCTGATTCATATTCTCCATGCAAATTTGTTTCTGGCTGACAGCTGAAAAAACTACCAATTGTTGATCCTCTCGTCATCAACTGGCGTCATGGCCCTCCTGAAGTACTAACTGCTGGTACTAATTTCTGTAGTTACTAGCTGTTTTCCATGGTGTCGTTAACTGGATGTGACAATAACTGTGTTGTTATTAGTATATTACTGTCTCTGCTAAATATTGAATTAATTAAACTTGGCTATAAAAATGGCCATAATTAATATGTCTATGTTCTAATTAACAAGGGAATCCTGAAATGTTGTTTATGGTAGCTGTATCTGTTGAAAACAATCTGTAGAAATAGTGTATTTGGTGAATCAATTCTGACTTGCATATTAGTTGACCGATTCCCCCATGTTCATTAGAGTATTGTGTTGTCCACTGCTGGGCAGGGTCAGTTGTTGCATCTTGAAGTTCTCTGCAGTTATGGCTTTGACTTTCAGTCTGGTCAAATGCTGACATATATTTTAGGCACTTTTTGCAATGAATGCCAAAATCTACCAAGTCATTATTATGATTGAATTCATCCTATAATAGTCTATGATGTTACATATGTTGTGTAACATTGATACTCGTCATTGCAGCACGTAGCGTCCAGATGAAGTTCGACGTTGGATCGATGCACGAGAATCCTTCTCTGGCGAGTGAATTCAAGATGGTGGATGATGGTTCTGGCAGTGTACAGGTGAGGTGCTATCAAACTTGTCTTGTCTGGATCCCAGGACCTTATAATGAAGGTAGATAGTTGAAAGCGGATTCGTGGACAATGATTTAGGTGAATATTTCATCATTTAGATCTTTCACCTGTAACTGTAGCCTGACATTATATTTATGTTTTAGATCTGGCGAATTGAAGACTTCAAGAAAGTTCCTGTCGACAAAAAGATGTTTGGGCAGTTCTTTGCTGGTGACAGTTACATCATCCTCTATACGTATCAGGTCAACAACAAGGACCGACACTTGATCTACTACTGGCTGGTAAGAATTTACAATCCCCTCAGATCATCCTGGGGAGAGGGCACTTGTGAGGCAGCCTTTGCACAAGAATCTTGAAGAGGGAACTCCCGTTTTCATCATAAGAACAAACTTGTTAACATGTAAATTGATAGAGCCTGAGTAACCAGAGGTGAGAGGAAAAGATAGAGTCTGTGTGCACAAAGTGAAGAGGGTCAGGTAGAGCCCAAGTGCCAAAAATGAGGAGACGCCCTGACTGGGGTGCCTACCACTGATGAATAGTGGTGTCTACCAACTCTGTAAAGTTGGCCCAATTACCGTAGAGGAAATATATAACACATTCTGCTGATGTTTCAGGGTCGCAAGGCCACAACTGATGAAAAGGGATCGGCCGCATTGCTGACGGTGGAGCTTGATGATGCTTATGGAGGCGAACCTGTCCAAGTAAGTGATCTGGTTTTTAAATCATTGAATATATCCAAGTTATCCCAGTTCACCCACTCCACCTCTTCTTCAAGAGCTCAATTGTGAGCATGACTAGCTGGAAATGACCCTGCCGCATAAAATTTTGAAGGTATAACATAATATCCTATGGTGACAGTATTGTAAATCAAACAAAAAGACCTCATCAAATTTTTACCCTGTTGTGTGTTACAGGTGCGAGTTGTCCAGGGCAAAGAACCACCTCACTTCCTCGCCATATTTGAATCCAAAATCATCATCTTCGACGTAAGTAATAAGCAGTTGAGTTTTGGTATTGTGATGTTCACCTTCCTGCAAATATTTTCTCTTATCTGAAGGAATCATTCTCCGAGGAATATGAGTGTTTTTGCATGCCTGTAGGTTTTCGGGCACTGTCATGGGCCAGGGAGAGGGGTCTACCTCAAGCCACTATCCACTTTGGTGAATCTTTGCAGGCATGAAAGACAAGGATGATGTTTGTTACGTGGTATTCATGAACAATTTGATCTGTTGAAAAAATAGTACATGTACCTTGGCTGCTCAGGTTGGGGTGTGAAAATCCTGACACTAAATATTTACAAATGATCACCTGTACGTGATGTTCTTTCCAGGGTGGTAAGGCTGGCTGGAGTAAAGAGGAGAAGGACCAGGATATCGGAGAGTCTTACCTGCTGCGGGTGGCTGGCACACATAAACTCAACACCAAGGCTGTACAGGTAAGGGAACCCCCATCTGTTACCAGGCTTTGTTTGTGATGTGAGGTCCTTTCGCCATTACATCCTTGAAAATCATCTAGACAGGCAGACATACAAATGTATTCGAAGAGTATGGCCGATGCGTGCTGGAATTATCTGCAAGGACAGTACGGTTTTCTCTTACGCTTCCATGGTTAGTCAAGTCCCTATTTCTTGTTTCTAGGTTCCGTTGCGTGCATCTTCCCTCAACTCCAACGATGTGTTTATCCTCAAGACCAAGACGGCACTCTACATCTGGTCTGGCAAGGTAACAGTTCATTCCTCTTGTTCACTCTTCATAGTAGTATGGATCCATGCTGAATCGGTGGCTTACCTGGTGGTTATTGACTTTTACTTATAGCAGTCATTCTAAATACTTCCTCATGAATAACTTGCTGTACACCGTGTAAGAATTGTGTAAATTGATAAGAAATCGGCTAATCTTAGAGTGAGGATCGTAGCTTGATGAAAAGTACTCCTGGGGTTAAGATGGAATGTTGCCGTTCATCTTGTCGAAAAAATTACACTGGTGGTTAAAGTGAGACTGCCTCAGTCGCTTTTGCTGAGCGTATAATTTCCACTTATAGGGTTGCACAGGAGACGAGAGAGAAATGGCCAAGAGTGCAGCCTCCTGCCTCACTTCCAGGTAATTGTTCACATATTAAAAAAGTTCAGTTGAGACGTCAGAGTGCTTAATGTAGGCATATTTTGAAGGGTGCTTTCCCATACTGTTAATCATTATTCGATGTTTTGACCCATTGTCAAGGGTTGTAAAAGCATTTTAATGACACTATTTGCCTCTTCAAGTCCTTGTTGTTCCTCAAAACAGTCAAGTCAATAATTCTCTCATTTAGATCACCAGCGATCAACCTTGAAGGCCACGAGACTGAAGACTTCTGGAAAGCGCTCGGTGGCCGCGAGGCATATTCTAACGACAAGCGACTACAGGAAGAGAAACCAGAACATCCACCAGTCCTTTACCATTGTTCCAACGCCAAGGGTTACTTCAGTGTCGAGAGGATACCAGATTTCATTCAGGTACAGTGGATCCACTCTATTGAAGACTCCCTAGGGACTGACAGATGCTATCCTTAATTGAGAGCTATCCTGGTTACAGAGATCAGTTTCAACAGCTATTACCAATTTGGGACCAAGTTATTGTCCCTTGATCGGGCAGGTGTCCTTGGTAGAAATTTGTCCGCTAAGGGAGATTTCACTGTATTTCATACCCTTTCAACCCACCCCGTGGTCACCACCACAAAAGCTTGATTGGTGAAGGTACTAATGAGACTTTTGCGTGTGTGTTTGTTTAGGGGTTGGGTAACTTTATTTCTTTTTGGCATTGACACTACAGCAAGATGATTTCAAACGATTTGTGATCTTTGTGTTGCAGGATGATTTGGTTCCAGAAGATGTGATGATTCTGGACACGTGGGATCAGGTTTTCATCTGGATCGGTGACGGCGCCAATGACGAGGAGAAGCAGAAATCGAAAGAAGTTTCTGTGGTGAGTTGTGTAACATGTTATACTTGCTCTGTGAATGTGCAAAGCATGCAAATACAATACATAGACAGTGACCAATGTTCATTCTTAGCTCTGTGTATGGGCAAAGCATGCAAATACAATACATAGACAGTGACCAATGTTCATTCTTAGCTCTGTGAATGGGCAAAGCATGCAAATACAATACATAGACAGTGACCAATGTTCATTCTTAGCTCTGTGAATGGGCAAAGCATGCAAATATAATACATAGACAGTGACCAATGTTCATTCTTAGTTCTGTGAATGGGCAAAGCATGCAAATATAATACATAGACAGTGACCAATGTTCATTCTTAGTTCTGTGAATGGGCAAAGCATGCAAATACAATACATAGACAGTGACCAATGTTCATTCTTAGCTCTGTGAATGGGCAAAGCATGCAAATACAATACATGGACAGTGACCAATGTTCATTGTAGTTGACAAAGATTGAGATACGCAGAACACCCGATTGAATCTTTTTTTAAAACTATAACTCAGTCTCTCACACTAAGTTTTGGCTGAGCTGGTGTTGCTCATTCTCAGTAACAGTACTGGTATTTGTAGAGAAAATGTTGTGTGTCGACCAGCCAACCTCAAAGTCTTGCTGGCTAACCTCAGAAAGGCTTTCTGGCCAACCTAAATGGCTTGCGTTACGAGGCATTCAGTTTAAATTTTCCACCCCTGTTTGTAACTCTGACCTACGTGATGACACACTACATTTCATTTTGATTCAATTTTCATTTTGATTAAACTTTCTTTCTGTTCTCAGGAATATGTTGAGAGCCATCCTGCGGGCCGTGATGTTGATGATGTGACCTTCAGCACCGTGAAACAAGGATTTGAACCACCTACTTTTACTGGTTTCTTCCCGACATGGGATGTCAATCTATGGAGCGTAAGTGTTGAGATTTCTGTGCAAAACTATTGTTTTAGTTTCCTTGATACCTTTGCCCTTTGAATGAGTTGTAAGATGCAAATTCCTTTTATCAGCCTAAGTGCCTATGCCAAGGCAAACAAATTATTAACTGTAATCAAAATGCTGGATGTTGGCCAAATGTTAGTGATAAAAATCTGATTTTTGCAAAATGCTCTATAGAGTAAACACTGAAGATAAATCAAACTATTGCCATGCAAATCGTAAGATTGCGTGGACGTCCAATTGGGTGCCTCATATAGTGAGTCTTTTGCCAGTGGTCCAATTTGGTCTTGCTTCTCACCTGCAACCTCCTCAGCATCTAAAGAACTTCCAGTGCAGCTTCCAACGTCACCAAAACCACAAGCTGGGGCACCGTGACTAGGTATTAGACCAGCACCAGATTGAACTATTCAATGTCATCTTCATGTGCCAACTAGGGTTAGATTACAATTATTACCCTTACAATATAAACTTTTTCCATGTTTCAGGGTGGTAAGACGTACGAAGAGCTGAAAGCAGAATTTGGGCAGATGAAGATTGGGGTGCAGGAGGTCAATGCCGTAAGTTCACGAGAAGATATCTTTTCACAAAACATTTTAGTCAGCAGCAGGTGGAAGTCCTCCCTGCAGAGCAAACTCTACACACGGGAGATTTCAGATGCCTCTGTTGATTTCAGACATCAGCCTTATCCATTGTCCGTCTCCAACCGAGACACATCCATTTTAGCAAAGCACTCTACTTACGGTTTTTCCTGATTTTCAGAATGAAGTGTTGAATGGGTCATCCGATGAAGGTTTCTATGACGTGAAGAAGTTTTCTTACGCAGAGCTGTCCAGTGGATGTCCTGATGGTTGCAGGGCGGATCAGAAAGAGGTAGGAGTAGTACATGTGCTTGTAGCTAAAGATTTCCGAGTTCTTTTATCACAAGCAGGAGGAAATTTACCTCGCGTAGATATTTCGTTTAGACACTGTGAATATGACACACACATGTAGCAGCACATGCTGTTATTTATTAAATGCTTGTTCGTTTAACCACTGTGCAACTGATCCTCGCAATGGATCAAGCACTAAAAGTATTTTTAGCCCAGTACTAATTGTAGATGTTTTTGACCCAGTTCTATGTGATTGTGACACTGAGTGGTTTAACAGTTCTTTTAATGTCTATTCACTTTTTCAGATCTATTTAACAGATGAAGAATTTGAGCGCGTTTTCAAGGTCAGCTACTCCGAGTTTTTGACGATGCAGCCATGGAAACAAACACAACTGAAAAAGAGGTTCAAACTATTCTAGGAGACTGGTGCTGCCGCGGATGATAAAGTGGGGAATGCTGGAACTGGTCAATGCATGAAAATTTGAAATTGAACTTGAATTGTGATAAGAAACAGCTGATGAAAAGCGTTGATGTGTTAGACGTGGAAAATTGTGAATCGGTGTATTCTTTTCAGATGTCGCTTTTGACGTTTTTGGTTTCCGCCCTTTTTGTGTACGGATAAAAATTGCATTCCATCTCCGGAGAATTAGGAGACAGTTCCATTCATCCCTATTGTATACTCAATTGGTACATTCCATCCATTGTATTTATTTCATATCAGTCTATCATGGTGATAGGGGTGCAGAGATAATGCGCTACCATTTTTTGCTTCTTGTAGTTTTGGAGTAGTATATTATTTTTTTGTCTCTTTTCACGATGTCATTTTTTATACAGGCATATAATCTTTACGATGGTCTCCTTTAACTTGGAAAATATTTAGTGAAAGTAATTTTAATAGGGCACTAGACTAGCTAGCCCTTGACTTTCAAGAAAAAGGGCAAGTTGGAGAAAGTTGGGGAAAAAAATTTTTACCCACAAGAAAAATTTAACATAAAACGTTGCAGTTCATCACTCTTATAGCACTGCCAAAAGGTGCTGATCAGGAACTTTCATATGCATGTCATGTCAATAGGATTCGACAATGATATTTTCGGGCCGATATCTGTATTCTGCAGATGTCGTCATCATAAGCCTTGACCCAAGTCATAATCGGTACTGTGCATGTCTAGTAAGAGCTCAGAATTTTTCGCCAACTAATTGTGTTACTGACATATCATGACCATACGCATCTGCAGTTTACATTTTTTCACTGAAATTAAATGTTGTAGATTGATATGGAATATCCAAGGAGTTTACAAGAAACTGCCATGTTTCTGTTTTTTTTGTTGTTTTTTTTAGTTTGCCGATGTAAAATGTCTTAGATCTGATGTATATTATGGAGTTTTTGAATGTAGACAGTTTGTTAGAGGTTAATGAGTACCTACATAATTATTATCATGAGCAACAGCTGGGCTTTTTTGAGTACGAGAGTTGATTTCTCATACAGGAATCTATCCGGGGAAATCTGAGTGAAACTTCCGGTAATTCTATATGAAATTTGTTGGAAAATCTATGGAGAACTTCTATGGAAATCTTCATTGGTCAATTCGGAAAAATTGTTTTCCGGGAAATCCATGTAAAACGTTCCCGAAGAGATCTATGAGGAAATTCCCGGGAAAAACCATGTAGAACTTCCCTTAGCAAATGTATCGTGACCTCTATGCATCTTACACTGAATCCTACAATATATCTTCAATTGAATTTAACAAAACTTCTTCAAGATTTTTGTAAATAGTGTGTGCGTTGATTAACACTTTGATGGAAAATTCTTAGTAAAGTGCTGAACATTTCTAAGTTTAGCATACCTAAATCTGGTTATGAAAAGGAATTACTGATTAACCTTAGCTATGATGACAATATTCCTTTATATTTTGCTCTGTGAGTCCTCATTGAGTCACACCAGTAGGTTTCTTAACTTCGGGTAAATTTCTGTGTCCAGCCCTTTGTAACAGATTTTGTCATTAGACCTTGTTCATTTCTACTTAAAAGTATTGTTATTGGTGTTTTATAGGACAGGTTCTGTGCAAATGAATAGATTTAGTTAGTCTTTGTACATACATCAACATGTGCATCCCCGCTTTGGTCCAGCACTTTTTAAAGTTAAACTAAAGTCTTGCCCTATTGTTTCATTCTACTTAGATTAGGCCACTTGCCTTTGATAAACTTTGCCTTTGCATTACGCCCCAGAGAAATACTCAATCTGTATTCTATCACTATCTAACACATATCTTGATAATTTCTCCTTGGTTTTTAGTTTTATGCATGAGTTTACAATACGATTACAATATATTCAAATACTTGAAACACGCCACTCTAGGTCGCACTGCTCAGAGCATGGAAAAACCTCCTGCTTGAGGTTTAATGTGTTTTTTGTGCAATATCCCCTCGATGTAATGCTCAATGTGACTGATAGCTAATTTGCACCTTCTCTGAGTGAAGACATCTAAATGAAGTGGGTTTGGTCACAATTATTTACTGTTTTATGTTTTTCCAATTTTGTCCAAAAACCCAATAGTTGACTAGTTAGCATATCAAAATATTGTAAACACAGTATTAAGTCGGCACTGCTCTAGAAATCTTCCTAGCCTTCCAGAACCCAAACCGTCATCCCTGTCAGACCTGCCTTCCACAATGTCATCTGCTTGTCCTGTTGTCTTTTTCTCATAATAAATGGCAGGTCTGACTGTGATGAATACTGTGGTACATATCTTCCAATTTGTCGATAACTGACGCCATGTTAAATGTTTAGGGCCAAATTCATAAAGGGCGTTTAAGGGTTAGACGTGTGTAACTTTTCCCTGATCAGTTTCAGGGCCTATTCATATTCTGTGAAGATTTACATGAAGGACCTGAATATGTCTATTCAGTAGTTAAACGCTGTTTTAAGGTAAACGCCCTTTATGAATTTGGCCCTTAGTTTTTTGAGTGATATCTTTGTCTTCTGTTGATCTGTCTTGTTTCCGCTTGTTGTTATTTGAAAGTGGCTGAATTCACTCTCAGCTGCCCGTCAAGGGACAGTGGATGTGAAATAGGTATCTTTTCTTTGAGGACAGTTGATGTGACTATAGGTGTCCTCCTCTTGTTCTGTTTTTAGGCTAAAAGAGTAATTTTTCGAAATCCTTGCATACTCTTTTCGAATATGTTGAACCTAGTTAAGAGTTATTGTAATTCTTGAAGTGTTTCATCAAAACAAAGTGTACTTTCAAGAAAAATATTTTGGCCTTTTTTCTGCCAACGCATTTATTCCTTCATTTTGTCTTAATCTATGATATGATATATTACTGGCACATGTATAAGAAGTGGATGAACAACCTGTCCTTACAAATATTACAAGTGTGAAAAATTATGTTTACAATATCATTGTATCTTTTGTATGTGCTTTTGTAGCGAGTTTTGTCCAGATTTTTGTCGAGCTTTTTCCAACTTTGTCGTGTACATGTACATTGAAGACTCGTCAGATATTACATATCAAGAAAATATTTGCATTTTGTATTATTTTAAGTCCTTTTTGTAGTGATATCAACAATCTCCTCATGTTTTTATCATCATTTGTCATTTAGAGGTTCAGTAGAAAATGTGTTCCCTGAAAGTGATCTTACCCCAGCATTCTTCATTTGTGTTGGATGTCCCGCAGCCCTGATAAATGACTCATGCTTTTTATGCATATTGAAGTCGCTTGTATTGCTTATCACTACCTGTAGAATTAATAGTTTGATGCACACGGGCGACTTAATCCTGAGAAACAGAAAAACAGCATTACTGAGTGTTAAAGATGAGTTGGGTGACGACTCGGATATAGGAATTTTTGCTTTGCTCGTCTGTGTGCATAATTTAGCCTAACCAAAGACGTAGCCAGAGAGGTTGCAAACAAGCCCCCTTGGAAAAAACTCAATGAAATTGTCGGAGAAATGTCTTGGAGCTAAAATTTAAGCTTAAATAGAATGTTAGGTTTTCAGAAACGACTATGAATTGCTGTCTTATTGTAAAAATGATAGTCTTTTGAAAATCCTGGCTACGCCTATGATAATAATCAGCAGTTTCGAGTGTTAAGGAGGCTTTAGGATCAAAACTCATTCCAGCCTGAAGCTATTACAATGTGTATTGAGGCCAACTTGGATGTACTTAACTACGGTAATGTTTATTCGATTGTTTTCCACATTCCATGATTGTTATATATCATGTATGTAGACTCTCTTCGAAATATAATGGGAATTATACAGATATGAAATCTGAAAGAAAATGACTTGCTTGTGTTACAATTTGTTATTTTGCTTGAGGAATATACCATACTATGTGGATCAGACACATTAAAAGGTGGATGAACGTTTGGTTGAATTAGTGAGAGAGAAATATTAGTACCGTATTTGGACCTTGGCCAAATCCAGAGCAAAGGCAAGGCCAGTGATTGAGTGAACACCAAGCAAAACAAAGCTTTTGCTGGTCACTGCTGAAAGATGTCCTTTGGGCCTTGGGCTTGGTGGATGGGTCTTTGGTATAAGTTAGTAGAACTAATTATTGGAGAGAGATCTTAGTATTTGGACCATGGCCTACTCCATAGCAAATCCAAGGCCAGGGAACACAAAGCAAGACAGGGGTCTTGACACTGAGAAACACGTGTCCTCACTGCTTAGAAATCTTCAAATCATTCATTGCCAGAAAGAGCAAACACCCATGGTAGGAACAACCTTTCGGAAAACGTGTCTTCACTCAGACGTTTAGTTACAGCTCTTTCCGCTAGCTGATTTCTGGCAGCACCTGCTCGAGAAGTAGCAGCGCTCCAAGCGGCAATTCTGAACATTATATGCCAACACACTCAATTTTCTCTCAGTAAAACTCGATTTTCTCCATTAATATAAATCAGAAAACTTTCTTGTCATATCAGTCGTGAAGAATGTCAAATACTGATAAATTACAGGCCCGTGTCAATGAACTGGAGGCCGAACTTGCACAGTATCGGCAACAATATGGTGGGGTTTGTCGTGAAAAAATAACAGAAATGAGCTCTGAAGTTGTGGATTCCAATCCTTACAGGTGGGTGCAGTTTGTTGTGTAGGTTACAGGTGGGTGCAGTTTGTTTGTAGAGCTCTGCATGTACTGGTTTGCCTCACTTGTATTGTGAAGTACCTGCTGGTTGTATTGTGTCAACCAGTGACTATCCAGATCTAGTGTGACTCAAACACTTGTCACTTACAGGCAATCAGCCGGACATACTGTCACATAGGCGTAGGCCTACCGGTCATTAGGACTGCCAGTTAGCCTAAATGGTTCATCGTCCCACTGGACTGGACATCACCAGTGTCGGCTACAGACCGATGTAATGTATTCAGATGGCAATTCCAAGTAAATTGATTCCAGATGGCGCAGCAATCATATGGCATTGCGATGTAATGAGATTGCGCGGTTCCAAGTCATTTCTCATTCCAGATTACCAGACGGCACAGCATTGCATAGCCTTCCAATTTCCAGGTTCACAGAACTGTTGACATTCAATCTACATAACAAGGCCCCCGTTCCTGTGATTAAAGGCCGACAGTATCTTCCCTTGTTATTTATGCATATAAACTTTCGTTCTGATTTTCTTCTCTCAAATTTTCAGTCGATTGATGGCCTTGAAGAGGATGGGCATTGTGGACAACTATGAGGTGAGATATGAGGCCCACACTAAAGTTTTAAACTTATCATCCCTGTGAATTGACTCTCTGTCTTTGTCATACTGAATACTTTGAACATTTGTGTACTACTAGGCACTGTAGCTATTTCATGATAAACTGCCCACAAAAAAGCCTGTATTGTCTGGAAAAAGTGATTACCCCTGACCTACATGTACATAATAAGATCTATGGCTTTGCAGAGAATCTGTGATTACCCCTGACTTACATTATAATATCTTTGCAGAGAATCCGTGATTACACTGTTGCAATTGTGGGTGTTGGAGGAGTTGGGAGTGTGACAGCTGAAATGTTGACGAGATGTGGGATAGGAAAGGTGGGTACAAACTCATATGGCTGCAACATCTGACGCTCTTTGGCTCAAGAGAGCATCTGAAATAGGCTACCAGACCTATAGAGGAGATAGGCCTGGCTCTGTGGTACAGTGAGTCATCCACAGATTGAATGCTATATAGAGAAGACTAAATCCAATTATTTGTTTCATCAACTTACTACTGTTAGTGTTTCAGCAAGAAATCTGCAGAGGCTTGGCAGAAACGGGCACTATTCAAAAAAGTACGGGTGCAGCACCAAGATTTAAAAGGAAATGCATTGGCCACTTGTGAAAAAGGGCAGGGTAATAAGAGAAGGTTGAGAAAAAGGCGGGGTGCCACGCCATGCTGAACATTTGAGCTGAAACACTATACTAATTGCTGTTGCAATCCGAATGTTGTTACAGTAAATGTGTCTTTTTGTTTCAGTTGTTGCTGTTTGATTATGATAAAGTGGAGTTGGCCAACATGAATCGTCTCTTCTTCCAACCACATCAAGCAGGACTATCGAAGGTTGAGGCTGCGGAAAAAACACTCAGGTACGAATGTTCAAACATTTCTATATCGTCTGTGATGAAAATTAGAGGTATAAGTTTATCATGTTATAGACTCGGACATTGTGTTTCAAAAAGTACGTTGACACAGGAATAACATTTTATTGAATCTTTGTTCTTTCAAAGACAAAAATTCATTCTTGATCATAAGTTTTACATTCCTTTCGAGCATTTACAATTATGTTTTGCAGAAATATCAACCCGGATGTAGAATTTGAAGTACACAACTATAACATCACAACTATGGATAACTTTGACCATTTTATGAACAGGATAAGGTGAGTGACATCCTGATACTGATTTACATAGAAGCTGTTATAATATGATATCATATTGGGGTTTGAAACCACATTTGGAAGTCAATCTAGACTCCTCGTTGAAATTTTTTCACCTCAAGGAGTAGGAGGCTGTCCAACATAAGCAGGAGTATCATCCTTCTCACACTTGACCAGAACTCTTAATCATGGATAAGTCGTTCAGTCCCTAGTTGAATTGGCTGCCATTTTCTCCAAAGAGAGAGACTCGTCCATTTCTTTATTAAGACTTTTAAGACTTCTGGTCACTCAAGTTTGTGACATGTTTAGAATAGTGCATTAAATCCCTTAACTGTTTTATCTAAAGTAGTATCTGCTGTATTAAACAAAGATAAACTTTACAATTTTATCAGATTGTCCCTAACATCTGCTTTCTCGTTGCAGCCATGGACATCTTAGAGGAGATAAACCAGTAGATCTTGTGCTGAGTTGTGTGGATAACTTTGAAGCCAGGATGGCAATCAACACAGTAAGTAAAGATTTGACAATATCGTTTTCCATATCTTTGAAGTATTGAACTAAGAATGTGCTGTGCCAATGCCTTGGAGGTACTGTAAACCGGGTCATGTTTGTGAAGTTTTCCATCATTTTTCACTTGATCACATAATGGTGCTTACCTGCTAAGTTGGTAATTGTGACTTTTTTACATTCTTCACCGGTAAAGTTATTCATTGTCTCTATTATCACGTAAACTTTTTGTGTTCCAGGCTTGTAACGAGTTGGGACAGACATGGATCGAGTCAGGCGTGAGTGAAAATGCTGTCTCCGGTCACATACAAGTCATCAAACCAGGGGAGACGTCTTGCTTTGCTGTAAGTAGGTTTCTCTTTAAGACATATTGTGGGCTATGCTGTTTTCACCACAAGGCGTTCTTCAATGTTATCAGGTTGGCTTGGGCTTTCTACAGCCTAATTCGTGGCAATGACCTAACATTCTGCATTTCGTAATGCGTCATAGTACTATGCAACATGACGTCAACGGACGGGTATTTTGGTCTATCGTAGTGTGCGTCATTGCACGTTAGCCTGGAATACTGGTCTCCAGGAGTAAAATGGTTCTTTATAATGATAAATGATAGTCAAATGATGAACTAAATTCTATGATTTTCGTTACAGTGTGCTCCCCCACTTGTTGTAGCGACCCACACCGATGAGAAGACGTTAAAACGTGAAGGTGTGTGTGCTGCTAGTCTTCCAACCACCATGGGCATCGTAGCAGGATTTTTAGTACAGAATTGTTTAAAGTAAGCAATGCGTTGTTCTCTGCTCAAATCGTTAATTACAGTCCTGTGGATTTGTATATATCATCCTGGAGAAATTTAAGAGGGAACTTTCAAAACTATTGCCATCGAGCACACTGGGCATGTAAAAGTAAATAATTTGTTAACTGAATGCAAAATTCATTAATGTCACCCAAGTGTCAAAACTCTCACAAAATCTTATGAATTTTTCCTTTTTAGGTATTTACTAGAATTCGGTGAGGTCTCCTTCTACCTTGGCTACAATGCTTTACAAGATTTCTTCCCCAAGATGTCGATGAAGCCCAACCCGAGCTGTGATGACCGTTACTGCGCAAAACAACAGAAAGCATTCCAGGTGAGAGAACTTCCCATGGTCCTCAAAACTCTCCATGGTCCTCAAAACTTTCAATGGTCCTCAAAACTCTCCATGGGCGTCGAAACTTTCTATGGTCCTCAAATCTTTCCATGGCCGTGAAAAATTTCCATGGTCCTCAAAACTCTCCATGGTCATCAAAACTCTCCATGGTTCTCAAAACTTTCCACGGTCCTCAAAACTTTCTGGGTTCTAAAGCCTGCTTCTCCTGAACTAACCTCTGTAATCAGGAGACCTCCCTATCAAGGCCAGAATTGTCAGCCCCAAGGCTGTCCTTAGGGGGGAGGGACTAGGATTTCCGTGAATTTTGACATTTCTGTAAATGAATCAGATATTTTATGTTTCTCATTTCCAGGAGCAAGAGGCCCTGAAACCAAAGCCTGTGGTGGAGGAAGTGAAAGAAGAAGAAGCCTTACATGATGAGAATCCATTCTGTAAGTTATCAGAGGGTCATTGGGGCTGGTGTAACTCGCATTAGGTTGGGGCACTGGCTACTTAATCAAGGCTCAGGAAGGGGTCAAAACATTTTAAAATGTCCGTGAGTGGTTGAGATATAAGAAAAGGAAAGAATCCACAAAAGTCCCTTTAAGGTGACCCTTATGTAGTGTAGTCAAGTTGATATAAGCATTGATGAAATCACCATTCTCATTTGGCGTCAAATGACCTTCAAATGACCGTGGGCATTGATGATTCTGACATGGCCTGAACCTCATCCTCTGATTTTCCCTCAAGCAATTCAACGCCTCCTCCCCAAGTTTCCCCCCGGTTTCAGTTCTTCCTAGAGTCCCTGGTTACCGTGGGTATACCGGTTTCAACGCCTTCGGGCAATTTACAATTGTCTTCTTTCTTTCTCTAGTCATAGAGGTGGTGTCGGAGACAACTGAAGAGGAACTTCAAGCTGCTGAGGGGGAACAGCCAGATCTTGTAGCTGGAGTAAAAGTGGCATACACAGTCAAACAGCCTGTGGACGAGGTATGTAGTAATTCTTAGCAAACTACTGCCATCACCGGTATAATTGAAAAAAATAAAGGAAGTGCTTCCGCGAGACATCTTCAAAACCAGGGCCAGTTTTGTCACTGCTGTTAACTTAACCAGGCGTTCTCTCCTTTAAGTGAAGTAAGTCCATTATAGAGAACTTGTTTTTGAACAACGAAGCCTTCGATAACAGATAAACCAAAGAAAAGCTTATTATTATCATCAAAAAACTTTAATTGTATCTTTCAGGGAGGCGATAGTACAACTGGTGCAGAGGCTGGGACAAGCTTAGACGATCTGATGGCACAGATGAAGAATTTATGATCGGTGCTAAACGAAAATATCATATAGACATTCTAATTGTACATGCACATTCTATTTATGGATATCAAAGGGCGATAACCCCAAGTTGTGGTCGGTGCTAAAACGACAATATCATATCGACATTCTATCAGTGCGTGCACATTCTGTGCATTCATGGTTCAGCATCTTTTCAAAAGGACGATAGTGCCATTTTTTGTTTATAGTGACAAAATGTGTTTTGTGAATTATATTTATGGATAAATGGGTACATTCTATTAGCAACAGAAAACACCCAATATCATATAGACTAACAACATTATCATATGGACTTGTATGGACATTCTTTTTCAAAAAGACCCTGCTTGTTGCAAAAAGACAACATCATATAGACATTCTATCTGTACATGTATGCTATTAACCCTTTTACTGCACTGAAAAATAAAATGATGATATCGATATTTACCTTTTGTGTGTTATTTCTCCCAAAGCATCTCCTCGCAAAGGTAAAAAGGTAACGCGCCCTTAGCTCCTCTCCCTTAGTATCTCTCCTTGGGCCAAATCGAGAGTACTTCTGAGGGTCAAAAGTTACCATGCCTATAGGACCTCTCCTTGAGTCATCTCTGAGGGTTAAAATGTACCATGCCCATAACATCCCTCCCTAAGGACCTTTAAGAATAAAAAGGCACCCTGCCTATATTGCACTTCTCCTTGGGTCAACTATGAGGGTCAAAAGGTACCATGCCCACAGCATCCCTCCCTAAGGACCTATAAGAATAAAAAAGGCACCATGCCTATATTGCACTTCTCCTTGGGTCAACTATGAGGGTCAAAAGGTACCATGCCCACAGCATCCCTCCCTAAGGACCTTTAAGAATAAAATGGCTCCATGCCTATATTGCACCTCTCCTTGGGTCAACTATGAGGGTCAAAAGGTACCATGCCCATAACATCCCTCCCTAAGGACCTTTAAGAATAAAAAGGCACCATGCCTATATTGCACTTCTCCTTGGGTCATTTCAGAGGGTCAAAAGGTACCATGCCCATAGCATCCCTCCCTAAGGACCTATAAGATAAAATGGCACCATGCCTATATTGCACTTCTCCTTGGGTCAACTATGAGGGTCAAAAGGTACCATGCCCACAGCATCCCTCCCTAAGGATCTATAAGAATAAAAAAGGCACCATGCCTATATTGCACTTCTCCTTGGGTCAACTATGAGGGTCAAAAGGTACCATGCCCACAGCATCCCTCCCTAAGGACCTATAAGAATAAAAAAGGCACCATGCCTATATTGCACTTCTCCTTGGGTCAACTATGAGGGTCAAAAGGTACCATGCCCACAGCATCCCTCCCTAAGGACCTTTAAGAATAAAATGGCTCCATGCCTATATTGCACCTCTCCTTGGGTCATCTCAGAGGGTCAAAAGGTACCATGCCCATAACATTCCTCCCTAAGGACCTGTAAGAATAAAAAGGCACCATGCCTATATTGCACCTCTCCTTGGGTCAACTGTACCTATTCACCCTCAGAGATGCTTTGGGAGAGAGGCAAGAGGCATGCATGTCTCTCTCCCTAAGCATCTCTGAGGGTCAAAAAGTTACATGCCTATAGCCTCTCTCCCTAAGCATCTTCGAGAGTCAAAAAGTACAATGCCTACTTCCTCTCTCGCTAAGCATATCTGAAGGTAAGAAGGCACCAGGCTAATAGAGCCTCTCCTGTAAAAAAGTACCAGGCCTATAGCCTTCCTGTGTCATCCCCGATGGCCAAAAGGTACCATGCCTAATGACCATCCCCTTTTGTGATCTCTGAGGGTCAAAAACAAACCTGGCCATAGCCACTCTCACTGGTCTGTGCTTGAGTACAGCCAACGGTCTACGGCACCAGGTCTCCTGTGGTTAATAGAGATACCCAGGACACTTGGGTACCTTTTGACCCTCCAAGATGACACAAGAAGAGGTGCTGGGCGTGGTACCTTCTTGCCTTCAGAGATGCTGAGAGAGAGACGCCATAGGCGTTCTACTTTTTGACCCTCAACGTTGCTTACTGAGAGAGGCTATGGCCAGGGTACTTTTTGACCCTCAGAGATGACAAAAGGGGATGTTCGTTAGGCATGACACAGGTTATGCATGGTGCCTTTTGACCCTCCGTGATGACACAGGGAGGTGCTATTGACGTGTTACCTTCTTACCTTCAGAAATGCTTAGGGAGAGTGGCAGTAGGCATGCTACATTTTGACCCTCAACGTTGCTTAGTGTGAGAGACTATGGCCAGGGTACTTTTTGACCCTCAGAGAGGCTCAAGGGGAGGTTCATTAGGTATGGTACCTTTTTTCCCTCGGGGATGACACAGGAAGGCTATAGGCCTGGTACTTTTTTACTCTCAAGAGTCGACCATAGGAGAGATGCTATGGGCATAGTGCTTACCCGCGGAGATGACACGAATAGCAACCCTCCCTAAGAATCTGTGAGATTATACAGCATCATGCCTACAGAACCACTCACTGTGTCATCTCCGAGTGCCAAAAGGTACAGAGCCCATATCCGCTCTCCCTAAGCATTTCTGAGGGTCAAAAGGTACAATGTCTATGGCTTCTCTGCCGAAGCATCTCTGAAGGTAAGAAGGTACCAGGCCAATAGCGCTCTAATCAGGTCACTACTCTATTGCGTGCACTAGGGTGTCTTGAAAGGGTCTACTGGAGTTATCATAACGCCAGGGACAATGTCAAAACCTGTGTTGTTATACCCATATCAAATCTCCGGCGACAATGTCACTCACTACCACATGTATGTCTTGATACTCTTCAAGCTGGTTATCAAATCTCTATGGACAATGTCACAACCTTTGATGTTATACTCGTTCAGTTGGTTATTAGATCTCCTTTCACTACCTCCGTTTTAAATACTTTTGCAGGTAAAGTGGAACTTCCCTCAGTGAATTTGGTCCCAAATTGGTTCATTCAATTTGACCTGTCACTGGGGTGCAGGGTCTGGAGGTCTACTGAAGTTATTAAATCGCCAGGGACAATGTCACATCCTGTGATTTTATACTCACCTCCCAGCTGGTGGGACAATGTCACTCACTACCTGGGTCTTAAAACCCTTCCAGCAGGTAATCAAACCACCAGGGACAATGTCACAACCTGTAATTTTTTACTCTCTGAGCTGGTTATCAATATACAGTTTACAAACTGATATCACTTTCCAGTTATTTTAAAGCTCAAAGACAAAAGCAACATAATTCACAATTGAAACCTTTTATTAAAACATTTTCTAGACATCTGTAGAAAACACTTAGTCCGATAAAGTTATCTGAAAATGAAGTATTAGTACTATTATTGTAAATGACCCAGAGGGCAAAAGGTTATTGATATGTTAGACGCTACTATACATGTACATGGCCCATTTTACACAAATTGCATGCAGTTATTTCGAAGTCAGTGTACCCGTATAATTTTTAACTCAGTTTATCCAGTTAACATGCAATTAATTTTTGTAGGAACTTTTTGTTATGTACCCTATAACTCAGTATATCCAGTTAACATGCAATTAATTTGTGTAGGAACTTTTTGTTATGTACCGTATAACTCAGTATATCCAGTTAACATGCAATTAATTTTTGTAGGAAATATTTGTTCATCTGATGTGATTCCCTAACTCTCATCATGATGAGAGCATTTTTACTCTGCCCCCCCCCCCGAAATGCTGACACAGATGCTGTCACAGCCTGCAGGCTTCGAGAAGCTGTTTCTACAGTGACTTTGATGCCACACACTACAACTAGTTTCTAATCTACTGTTAAGGTTTTTTTATTCGACTGGCATTGTGATGTCACAGTACAGAAGTTCTTTCTGGACTGTCCCAACCAGAAGTCTCTTGTTGTATTCGACTGCAGACGTTGAAGCCTGGACAAGGGATCCATCGTCCGATAGAATCTCCACGATGTCGGTGATATTCTCATGGTCCATCTTAATACGGAGTACCTGGAACAAAAATATATTCAGAGCTGGGAGTGTATACACCATAATCATACCCTGCTGCCATAATCCAAGTCAGATTGCAGGTGCGAGTTGTACAACTTGTATAGGCAGGTGCAGAACAGGGGAGGGGTTCAGGAGGTTCTACCACCCCTCCCTCCTCGATGGGCTAGGTTCTAATGAAAACCTGGCCTGTGAATGAGGTTTCCATGATAGCCTTACCGAAATGTATCGGTTTTAATCCGCCTGTCTGGTTGGTTGGGTGACCGGAACCACAGGTATTTCTTATGTGGCTTAATTCATAATTAACTTTTATCAGTGCGTCTTTATGCGTTTGAGACTGTTGTCAGTAATGTATGCCCTATCCTACTAACCTGACTACTGGCCTGAACATCAGCGTTCTCACAGTGTGCAACTATCTGCCAGCCAATAGGATGGGCACCAGTCCACAGGGCTCCAGTCTCGTCAACAAAGATGTTATCAGCTCCAGTGTGAAGATTATGGGACTGTAAAATAATCAAACAAAATCAGTCAATCGGTAGAAAATTAATAATATTGATCATTTCCTACTTTAACTGCTTGCATCCATTGGACCTTGATCACATTCAATAGCAAGGACAGCCATGGGAGTGTCCCCCCTGTAGGCTGTAAAGTGCCTTGCAAACAAGCAATATTTGTCTGGCCTCTAGTGGCAGTAGTGCTGTTGTTTCTTACCTTGACAAGCTCCAAAGAACCAGAGTCCAGTATCTTATAGACGTTGAGGAAGCTAACGTTATTGATGAGGTAGAGGTACCTGAAAATCAACGTTTGCAAAAGCTGAAAGATTTTCACTTAGTGCATACCACTGCAGTTCCTAACAAGATGTTGTGATTGGCCCAATTAGCATGATCAGTAACAATTACAGTCCTGATATCACTTACTTTCCGTCCCGAGATTTCGCCAATCCATTTGTTATAAAGAAACCAGTTGGGATGACGGCTTTGAAGTCTTTGCCATTGAAATAGAAAACGCCACCCCAACTCAACATTAGGATGCTCTCGATATGCCGCTTCCACTGGACGCTGCTATAGAAGAAGTTCGAGGCATAAAACGTCTCGCCACTCATCATCACGACATCATTGAACCTGGGGAAATATAAATAGCGTTATGCAAGTAGAACCTGTCTATTAAGGACAATCTCGTGACTGATAAGGGCTGTCCTTAATAGAGAGGTAGAGAGGACAATGCAATGGACAAAACCAATTTGGGACCAAACCTAGTGTCCTTAATAGAGAGTTGTCTGCTTTTGGGGGTACAATGGGCACAATGCCATGGTGCCTAGGGCTCTCTGTGTTCGGGGCGGCATGGCATTACAACACTCTGAATATGCCGAGAAAGAGTACTACATACATGCCGATCATTGGATCAGAATAGCTCCTCACGTGTGTGAATCTTCCATCGGATAACCTGAACTCGAACCTCTCGACTCGGTCTGCTTCATAGTTCGGATGGTTCACCACGAGGACGATCACAACGCCTGGAGAGAGAAAAAGATTGGAAATAGATACATGTAAATAAATCATTGTTGTGTTTTTGTAGTTTGGAGCCGGGGCTCGATCCTGTGCAGTTTCTGGATGAACTAAAAAGAGCCATTCTGAAATTCTCACCTGAATTTTTCTCCTCCCACAATGAAATCCCATGTGGGGTGAACTTCTCCATGTCAATGCTGCCCTTTTCCTGCATGTGGATCTTAAGAGGGGTCACCTTGATCTCGGGACGCTTCATGTCAAAGAGGAGGATTTGGCCCTTTCCCTTGCTGAAGCTTGGGTGGTCCCCATTTACAGCTCGCGCAGAAAAGCCCTAGAATATAACAAATCAAACCTTAGATATTTCACAACATCATTATAAAAATGCTAATTTAGGGGTTAGAAAATATAACATAAAATTCAAGCTTTCATATCAAACTACAATCATCATGTGCCAAATGGCTACCATGTCAACTGAAGTGGAATGTTTTTTTTATTTGTGCCGTGGTAAATGTAAAAAGTAAATATTTGTCTGGTGGCCCGTTTTAATTAGAAAGATCCCAAGGACAGTTTCAAAATGCATGATCACTCAGAGAATCCTCTTATGCCCTGGCTGATATGTTCTCTTTCTTTAAAGCTCAACTGCATGCACAAAACCAGAGCGTCCCATGCGGCAATAGTAAGAAATTCAAACGATCGAAAGGTCCTTCTGAATACGGCCTGAAACATGATAGACCTCCAATGCTTCGAGCTGCCAGCAAATATATCTTATATGAATGGCGATTATGCTTTATTTTTGAGAGATGAACCAGAAATTTTCTCAAGTACATGTAATAGAAGAAGATACCAAGACAAAGGTGAACATTGCTAAGAGAAAACGTAGACTCCGCATACATAATCACGCACAGCAAAGACTTGACAATGACTTTCTTCCTGCAGTTGCCCACTGGAAGCCGCTCAAAGATGTTGAACAAAGATTACACACAAATGTTTGCACATTCTATTGGCGTATAAAACGACAGGCATTTGAAGCGGCCCAGTGGCCTTGAAGATAAGAGTGTTGGCATATAAAACCAGAGGTCTCGAGTTCGAGTCCCGATGAGAGGACCTCTTTATTTTTTTCCTTCCAGAATTCTCTGCGAAGGTCCGCATCGTCCCACGGCTTGCTGGTTCGTGAAATCAAGGCGCATGCGAGGGATCATGGCGCATGCGATCATTATTGAACGTCGCAGCACAAAATAATTGCTTGTTTGCATGCTGCTTTACCGATGTGATGAATACGAGACCTCCTGATGTCATTTCCATATCTTCCGAGCCATACTTCACACCGTCGACAAGCTGGCAGGGTCCAGGAAGGTGTTTGAATATCGTCTTGTGCAAACCCAACATGTGGCTGCAATGAAACGTTTCAGTTGATAATGTTTTATTTAAAGATGTGAATTTATCACTGAAATGTTATCTGAATACAGTTAAAGGGAGACTATAGGCAATCTCACTTGAATTGTCGACCCAAAAAGCTTAACAATTAAAGGTGGACTATAGGTAGGTAATAGATAGATGGTCAAATTGGTTGTCTTCAGGTGAAGATTATGCACGGTCAGGAGCCTGGGTTGCGTTCAATTCAGTGATAATTATATTCCTTATACAGGCATTTTGAATAGTGGAGAGATCCCTAACTCCCCTTATAGAAAACTGCATGGAAAACACTGGCTTGGCAATATCACATCAAAAACAGTCTGGCATAGACACAAACATTTCCCTGTGGATTGTTGAGTTTTTTTCTCGTGGAGAAACTCCAGGTCCAGAGTCACCCGATAAATCTTTCGACACAATGACAAGATAGTTAGTTTCAACCACTTACAGAATGTTGACCGCTTTATAAAGAACAACTGCCAGGACAACAGTGCCGATGGCACCACGCAAAGACACCATGTTTACTTAGGCAAGATGGGCACTTGACATTTGCCTGAAAATGCAAAGTTTTAAAAAATGATGAGAAAAACGATGAGAAGAACAGAGGAAATTTCTAGCATTTGTACATTGATGGGGCATTTGTAACCACATCCCCTATAGGGAGTAGGCTACTGGTAGAAACCCTGGAGCTAATTTCGAAATAAGCTCCAGGGGTTCTGCTGCCAGTAGGGGACAGGGTAGGCTACAGATGCCCTTAGTCGATCATTATGAATGATTTCGATGCCAATTTTGGTGATTTTATTTGGGAATGCAGAACATGCCGGCCAGCAAGAGGGTGGGAATTTGAGGTTTTTGTTCCTGCTGGTGTAGGAGGCCAATGGAAAACTCACAGGACGCTCTACACATTTTTTAGCTCAATTGAAATTGAGAGTGAACACAGCTAGCAAATGACGACGTCAATCACGCATTATCAGGTGCACAACGTCATTTGCTGGCTCTGTGAGCTGATTGGTTCAGTTATGCACAAACCGTACCATCGCCATATCGCATTATCGGTATATCCGGGACTAAAGTGCGTTGACCTATTTATCTGTTCATTCGGAAACAGGGACTAGGCCTTGGTAATGGTAGGCCTATGGTATGCGTATGCATTGGGGTATGATATTATTATTATTTATAACTTCTGGAATTTTTTAATTTCTTGTAGAACTTTTTGCCTCAAATCCCTGTGGATTCTGATACCGCCTGTTTCACACCCGGGGCCTCGAGTATTGGAAATCTATTTTGGCAGAGAGAGAATATCGAAAACCATTTACATGTACATCGTATATGCTTGGAGAATGGAGAATGGATGGTGGTTCAGGGTTAGCTGTACAGTCAAAATGCGGATATTTACAAGGAATATTTACATGAATACATGACATATTCGGAAACACTACCTACTTCTTTTATTGCCTCACAAGAGAGAACATGCTAAAAATACGAAATACGGCACTTTTCACGGCAACACAATTCAAAAGCGATTTATTTGCATTACAACAAGCAGACGCCCCAATGTAGGCCAGACTGTTGTCCCGCTCGTGCTTCCACTATGAGCCTTGGTGTTGGAAATTTATAACTAAACGCCTTGGTAATTGTGACTCGGTCTCTGAACGAAAAGCAGACATTCAGGCTTTCTATTTTTGTTTGCATGGTTACTGTCCTACGGCTCAGCAAATATGTTTCACTGCTTCTTCACATAAAGAGAAAGAAAAAAGTCTTTGACCAGTGACCATACTTTACATTTTTGCATCCTTATTGCTTAGTCCCGAATTCATCAGGATAGCCAAATACAGATTGGTGGTGGTATAATCAAAAGCAGAATTTCGAATGCTGAGGGGAGAGGCTACGGGCATGGTACCTGTATGATTGAATCGAGTGGTGTATGCCAGCGACCCATGAGACCAAGCTAAGTCACATACCCATATTGCTTGATGGGGCTTTGTCACAACAACATAGGACAAAACTCCAGCTTATTTAGCCTATTTTTAAACCCATAATGATATATGCCACAGACCCACATGGGAACATTCTGATCACATACCATAGACCTATTAGACCAAGTTGGGTTTCGTGCCAATCGCTTGGTTTGGCATTGTCACCTCTTTGATAATGACATCCTCTCTATCAAGGACACTGGTCTTGGTCGTAAATTGGTTGTTTCCATTTGATTTAACCTCGCATCAGGTCACCTCTCCATCGAGGTCTCTAGGCCGTCTTGAGAGGGTCCACTTTAATTATCAAATCGCCAGGGACAACGTCACAACCTGTGATTCCATACTCTTCCAGCTGTTTACCAAATCTCCAGGGACAATGTCACTCACTACCTGTGTCTTAAATACTCTTCAAGCTGGATATCAAATCTCTATAGACAATGTCACAACCTTTGATGTTATACTCGTTCAGCTGGGAATTAGATCTCCTCATATTTTAAATACTCTTGTAGCTACAGTGGAACCTCCCAGCGGTTTTGGTCCCAAACGGGTTGTTTTCATTTTGATTTTGAACCTTTCTAATCCGGTCACCTCTCCTTTGAGGTCACTAGGGCGTCTTGAGAGGGTCCACTGTAGTTATCAAATCACCAGAGACAATGTCGCATCCGCTGATTTTATACTATCCCAGCTGGTTGTCAAATCTCCAGGGACATTGTCACTCACTACCAGTGCTTTAAAACCCTTCCAGCTAGATATCAAACCGCCAGGAGGGACAATTTCACAACCCGTGATTTGTTACTCTCTGAGCTGGTTATCAAATCTACAGTTTACAATTTACAAACTGAGATCACTTTTCCAAATATTTTGAAGCTCAAAGACAAAGGTAACATAATTTACATTTTGAAACATATTTATTGGAACATTTTCTAGACATCTGTTGAAAAGGTCTAGTCCAATCAAGTTATCTCAAAATTAAATTGTAAATGACCCGCTGGGCAAAAGAGATAACAGATAACATGAAATGATATCAATATGTTAGACGATACTATATGTTGTATACAAAATGTGAAGCATTTTTGTAATTTTCTATTGTAACTAATATCATTCATCATTGAATAAAACAGCCTTTACTTATTAAACAAAATAGTGATTTTGATTATTTTGCATAAACTTCATTTATGGCATTTATTTTTGTTACAAGATCTTTTTGAAGATAAATGATAATTTTATGGTGTAAGCCACCGATATCAACAAGGGAAATTTCGTATGCAGCATTTTTCCATTCACACTGTAATACATTGTACAAGAAAAACATTTTTTAGGTCGCACAAATTATTATATCATATCTGAATAGTATAAGTTTAATACCCAGAAACTCAGTATATCAAGTTAACATGCAATTAATTTTTGTAGGACCTTTTTGTTATGTACCCGTATAACTCAGTATATCCAGTTAACATGCAATTAATTTTTGTAAGACCTTTTTGTTATTTACCCGTATAACTCAGTATATCCAGTTAACATGCAATTAATTTTTGTAGGACCTTTTTGTTATGTACCCGTATAACTCAGTATATCCAGTTAACATGCAATTAATTTTTGTAAGACCTTTTTGTTATTTACCCGTATAACTCAGTATATCCAGTTAACATGCAATTAATTTTTGTAGGACCTTTTTGTTATGTACCGTATAACTCAGTATATCCAGTTAACATGCAATTAATTTTTGTAAGACCTTTTTGTTATTTACCCGTATAACTCAGTATATCCAGTTAACATGCAATTAATTTTTGTAGGACCTTTTTGTTATGTACCGTATAACTCAGTATATCCAGTTAACATGCAATTAATTTTTGTAGGAATTTTTGTTATGTACCCGTATAACTCAGTATATCTAGTTAACATGCAATTAATTTGTGTAGGAACTTTTTGTGATGTGATGTGATTCCCCAAAAATCTCATCATGCTAAGAGCACTTCTAATCTGCCCCCCCCCCCCCCGAAATGCTGACACAGATGCTGTCACAGCATGTGGGCTTCGAGAAGCTGTTTCTACGGTGACTTTGATGCCACACTCTACAACTACAGTGTAGTTTCTAATCTACTGTTAAGGTTTTTTCTATTCGACTGGCATTGTGATGTCACAGTACAGAAGTTCTTTCTGGACTGTCCCAACCAGAAGTCTCTTGTTGTATTCGATTGCAGACGCTGAAGCCTGGACAAGGGATCCATCGTTCGAGAGAATCTCCACCATTTCGGTGATATTCTCATGGTCCATTTTGATACGGAGTACCTGTTACCAAAAAAAAGATGTTCAAAGGCTAGAGTGGATACACCATAATCAAAGTCAGATTGCACCATAATCCAAGTCAGATTGCAGTTGTGAAATAAACAGCTTGTATTGAAGGCAGGGGCAGAACAGGGAGGGGTTCAAGAGGTTCTATCCCCCCTCCTCAACGGGCTAGGTTTCCATGAAAACCTTAGGTGTGGATAAGGCTTCCATGAAAACCTTGCCTGTGAATGAGGTTTCAATGGAAACATGGCCTGTGATCAGGGTTTCCACTCTCCACAATGAGTCGGCTTTGATCCGCCTTAAAAAGTAAGGTTGGTCGAGTGACCCAACTATAATTCACTTCTAAAACAGTCGGTCTTTATGTCAGTAATTCATGTCCTATCCTACTAACCTGACTGCTGGCCTGAAAATCAGCGTTCGCACAGTGTACGAATGTCTGCCAGGGGACAGGATGGGCACCGATCCAGAGGACTCCTGTCTCGTCAACAAAGATATTATCAGCTCCAGTGTAAATGTTATGGGACTGAAAATAATCGAACAACATCAGCCTATTGGGAGCAAAATAATTAACATTTATCACTTCCTACTTTAACTGCTTGTATCCATTGGACCTTGATCGCATTCAATAGCAAGGACAGCCATGGGAATGTCCCCCTGAAGGCTGTAAAGTGCCTTGCAAACAAGCAATATTTGTCTGGCCTCTAGTGGCAGTAGTGCTGTTGTTTCTTACCTTGACAAGCTCCAAAGAACCAGAGGCCAGTATCTTATAGACGTTGAGGAAGCTAACGTTATTGATGAGGTAGAGGTACCTGAAAATCAACGTTTGCAAAAGCTGAAAGATTTTCACTTAGTGCATACCACTGCAGTTCCTAACAAGATGTTGTGATTGGCCCAATTAGCATGATTAGTAACAATTACAGCAGATTTTGTTCACAGCGGCAGTTAATATCCGGTTACACAATCCATCTGTTGGACTTCTTCGGCAAATGACAAACTTCCTCGTCACATCAATAATACTCCCGATCACTTGCCATCCCTGGATTTTGCAAGTCCATTTGGTGCAAGGATGACGGCCTTGAGGCCACCCCACTTCAATATCATCACAAAGGACAGCATTGACTAAGCCTGTCTCAACTGACTGAGTTTTAGAAGGAGTTTGAGGCATAGAAAGTCTTTTCACTCGTCAAGACCACATCATTGAACCTGGAGAAAAGATACTTTTGTTCCCAAGCAAACTAGTCCTGATATCACTTACTTCCCATCCCGAGATTTCGCCAATCCATTTGGCATATAGAAACCAGTTGGGATGACGGCTTTGAAGTCTTTGCCATTGAAATAAAAAACACCACCCCAACTCAACAGGATGTTCTCGATGTACCGCTTCCACTGGACGCTGCTATAGAGGTAGTTCGAGGAATAAAAAGTCTTGCTACTCGTCATCACAACATCATTTAACCTGGGGGAAATATAAATAGCGTTACATGTAATTCAAAAGAAAGCTGCAACTGCAATTAGTATAGAGGCAACAGATAGTCTTCTTGATGCTATACAGGATGTAGTTTTATAAGTCAGACTTTTAAAAAACAACCAAAAGCCAACAAATTTAACTATTTACATGACGAGGACCAACAGGGACCTTAAAATCCAATGTTATCTTATTTCAAATGCTTTTTAGGGGGCAAGGCATATTTTTGGGGTACAAAGGGCACAATGCTGTGGCGCCCAGGGCTGTGTTCGGGGCGGCATGGCATTACGACACTCTGAATATACCTAGAAAGAGTACTACATACATGCCGATCATTGGATCAGAATAGCTTCTAACGTGTGTGAATCTTCCATCGGATAGCCTGTACTCGAACCTCTCGACTCGGTCTGCTTCATAGTTCGGATGGTTCACCACGAGGACGATCACAACGCCTGGAGCGAAAAAAGATTGGAAATAGATAAATAAATCATAGTGTTGTGTTTTTGTAGTTTAGAGCCGGGGCTCGATCCTGTGCAGTTTCTGGATGAACTAAAAAGAGCCATTCTGAAATTCTCACCTGAATTTTTCTCCTCCCACAATGAAATCCCATGTGGAGTGAACTTCTCCATGTCAATGCTGCCCTTTTCCTGCATGTGGATCTTAAGAGGGGTCACCTTGACCTCAGGATGCTTCATGTCAAAGAGGAGGATTCGGCCCTTTCCCTTGCTGAAGCTCGGGTGGTCCCCAACTATAGCTCGAATAGACATGCCCTAGAATATAACAAATCAAACCTTAGATATTTCACAACATCATTATAAAAATGCTAATTTTAAAAGGGTTAAAACATTTAACATTAAATTAAAGCTTTTATTTCCAACTACAACATTTCAAACTACAATTATTATCAAAGTGCAAATGGCTACCATGTCAACTGAAGTGGGATGGTTTTTTTTAACTATACCGTGGTAAATGTAAAAAGAAAATATTTGTCTGGTGGCCCATTTTATTTCGAAAGTATCCAAGGACAGTTTCAAAATGCATGGTAAATCACTAAGAGAATCCTCTTATGCCCTGATATTTTCTCTTTCTTTAAGTCAAAGCCCTAACCAACGAGTGACTTTTATTACTTATCTGCAGGTAGATGCGAAGTTGAAATTCACTGGGTTTGATAGTGGTTGTGACCACCGACTGCGACGGCCACCACAAATTAGGGATCATGGAGCATGCGATCATTATTGCACGTCGAAGCAAGAAAAATTGCTTGTTAGCAGGGCACTTTACCGATGTGATGAAAACAAGACCTCCTGATGTCATTTCCATATCTTCCGAACCATACTTCACACCGTCGACAAGCTGGCAGGGTCCAGGAACGTGTTTGAATATCGTCTTGTGCAACCCCAACAGGTAGCTGCAATGAAATGCTGGTGAAGGAGGCCAATGGAAAACTCACGGGGTAAAAGGATGCTCTACACATCTTTTAGCTAAACTGAGAGTGAACACAGCCAGCAATTATTCATAATTAGGTGCAGAACGTCATTTGCTGGCTCTGTTAGCTAATTATTGGTGAGTTCAGTAATGCGCAAACCGTACCACTACCATCGGTATCCGGGACCAAAGTTCGAATTGATCTGTTCATGAGTGGCTGTCTTGCCCGGGAACCCACGAGACCGGAGGCTTCTCTGTCGATTGATGAGTATCCATTAAATGTTGAAAATCTAGATCAAGAGTTACCCTTAAGGCTCAGTAGAGTTAGTTTCAACAACTTACAGAATGTTGACCACTTTATAAAGGACAACTGCCAGGACAACAGTGCCGATGGCACCACGCAAAGACACCATGTTTACTTAGGCAAGAGAGGCACTTGACATTAATTTGCCTGAAAATGGAAAGTTTTAAAATGGTGAGAAAAACGATGAGAAGAACGGAGAAAATTTCTAGCATTTTGTACATTTACAGGGCATTTGTACCCCGTCCCTACTGGCAGAAGTTGACAGTGTACAGATGCCCTCCTTCATTATGAATGATTTGGATGCCAATTTTGGTGATTTTATTTGGGAATGCAAAACATGCGAGCAAGAGGAAGTGGGCCGGGAATTCGAGGTTTTAGTGTTCCTGCTGGTGAAGGAGGCCAATGGAAAACTCACGGGGTAAAAGGATGCTCTACACATTTTTTAGCTAAACTGAGAGTGAACACAGCCAGCAATTATGCATAATTAGGTGCACAACGTCATTTGCTGGCTCTGTTAGCTAATTATTGGTGAGTTCAGTCATGCGCAAACCGTACCACTACCATCGGTATCCGGGACCAAAGTTCGAATTGATCTGTTCATTCGGGCTCAGGGATTTGGTATTGGGGTATGATATTATAACCTCTGGATTTTTTTCATTTCTTGAAACACTTTTTGCCTAAAATCTCAGTGGATTCTGATACCGCCATTTCACACCCGGGACATCCTGGATTAATGGAGATATGTGATGTCAGAGAGAGAATATCCAAAACCATCTACGATACATCGTAGGCCTATAGGCCTATGATTGGAGAACGGATGGGGTAATTTTTGCACTCTGCTAAAATCACACCATTAAACGATTTACAAGGAACATTCACATGAATGCAAAAGATCTTCAGAATCACCAGATATGCTTACCTTATTGTCCGACAAGAGAGAAAATGCTAAAACTACGAAATACGGCAACAAGAGCGATTTACTTACATTGCATGTACAACAAGCAGACTCCCGAATGTAGGTCATGATCAACGAATGATCAACGAATGAACTTTTATTGACTGAGACCTTGATAAATGCAGAAATCAAACAAGTGCATGAGTACGGGCGAAGGCAACCACTCAAAGTGTCGTCTAATGACACCCAGTGAAAGCAATAAGTAATCAGGTAATTAACTTAACAAATATTTGTGTACATCATACCTGTCATCTTCATGACTTCATGACAATGACCTATTGAAAAGATAACTACCTTGGTCTTAGACTCATTTATAGACAGTTTCCAAAGGTAACGATATCTTTCCATTAGGTTTAGCCCCTCTTGCAGCCCAGAGGCAGAATCAGACAAAAGAATAGTATCGTCCACATACAACAGTACAAGCAACTTCAACCTTACGCCTAACTCATTCAAATTCAAATTTCAAATACAGAGCAAATAGAACGGGTGATAAATCCTCACCCTGCCTTACACCCATTTGACATGGAAATGACCCTGAAGAACCGTTTGGGATTTTGATTGAAGACTTAGATCCATCAACAAGATTCATCATAACTCTGATAGCTTTACATTTGATGTCAGCCTTACGTACTTTCTTTCAACAACCCAGTTCTCCAAACGGTATCAAAGGCCTTTTTATAATCAATGAAACCACAAAATCATTTCTGTCCCTTCGATAGATAAATATCGAGTATAGGCAATTAAAAGCGAAGATGTGATCTACGGTTGAGCAGGCCTGAGCCTAGCCTGTTCCTTCTTTATAAGTCCAGTACCTTTAGCAAATTCACCAATATGATTATTGATTACTGCTGTAAAAACGTTGCCCAAGTAACTCAGTGAAGTGATCCCACGATAATTATCTGGATCCTTTGGATCTCCCTTGTTTTTGTTCAAAGATTGAATAACTCCTACTGACCATGCTGTGGGAATTACGCCAGTATCAAAAACACTGGTAAAAAGTTTACAATATACAGTAGAACCTCTCTATTAAGGATACCCTCGGGACTGACAAGTGCTGTCCTTAATAGAGAGATGTCCTAATTAGAGAGGTCAAATTGAAAGGAAACTACCAATTTGGGACCAAAACTAGCGTCCTTAATAGAGAGGTTGTCCTTAATAGAGAAATGTCCGCTAAGGGAGGTTCCACTGCACATTGATCATAGCGCCGTCTGATGCTTTGATTTCTTCATATCCAATACAATCAATACCCTTGGCTTTTCCAATTTTCAAGGCAGTTGTCCCGCTCGCGCTGCCACTATGAGTCGTGGTGTTGGAATTTATAACTAAATGTCTTGGAAGGAGACCGTTTCGATGATGGTGATTGTGACTTCGTCTCGGGCCGAAAAGCAGACATTTAGGCGATCTATTTTTGTTTGCATGGTTTCAGATACTGTCCTACGGCCCTACAAATATTTTTCATTGCTTCTTCACATAAAGAGAAAGAAAAAAGTCCTCATTGCTTAGTCCCGATTTCCTCAGGATAGCCAAAGACATGTTGGTGGTATAATCAAAACAGAGTTTCGAATGTGATCAAATTCCTTATTCCTTCCTTGTTATCTGTCTTTTGGTGGTTTAATGAGCTGTTAAAGTAATTGCCCCAAACACACGCCCTTCTAACCGCAGTGGTAGACTCCTGGGGTAGTCCATTTCGCCATCCTATTCATGAGGGACGGTCACTGCGTCTAGAGTGTGTTCTCATGGCAGTAGTAGACTCTTGGGGCAGTCCATGACTTCCTCCGGATTGTCTCTCCTCGTGGGGGAGGGGGCAAGGGAAGAGAAGGGATGAAGGCGACCCATCGGCCCTGGAATGTAAGCAGCAGGAGTTAAACCAACAAAAACACCAAATAATAAATTATTCAACCCCGAAGTAATATCGGTATATCAATATCATTAATAACTTGCACAACCTTTCCTGAAACATTTCGACCACCTTGGGCATCGATTGCACACTTTCACAGTGGAAATGTATTGGATTAAAAGGAGGGAATAACAACTCATATGTCTCTTAAAACAGCACAAACGAACTGTCACATCCTATCACAACCTAACAGCCTGATCCTACTTTAGACATCTTTTTTCGGACTGGAGTCCTTTACTTACCTAAAGTGATTCAATTTGGATAACCAATCTTCGAGAGGAATTTAACAGGAATGGCTTATTATGACCCTAACCCCCCTGGAGTTCCAAACAGGCACAACCCGCCTCAACCGGCATTCCCTAACCAAGGGTACGGACATCCATCGGGCCCAGGGTACAATGCCCAGCCAGGGTACCCTTCCCCGAGAGGAGCGGCACAGCCTAACCCAGCCTATGGGTATCATGCCCAGGGCCCTCCACCTCCGCCACAACCATCCAGTTACCCGGTGAGTATCATTCCCAGATTATTTTGAATGAGAAAAACTGTGCCATTTTATACTGTCTTACATTTCATCGGTGTAAACATTCATGTTCTTTGTGCTCTGCGGGAAATTACCTATCTTGTTGAGTAATAAACAGATCAATTGAAATTGTGTCGTCGTTGCCGCAATCATGGTTTCATGAATGTTGGCTCAAAGAAAGGCTGACATTGAGCAGGTCGTTGGTTACAGGACGTGTAAAACTTTGAAATGTCCCTAAGGATGGAGTGTCCGGGGACAAAGTATCACGATGTGATATCTGACGTATTGGCGGTCTTGATCACCATAGAACCGTATCGATTATCCGTCATCATACGATAGAGACGGACACTTTTCCAGGGAGGGGGCATTTTAGACGGCAACGCTGCCCATCAACATGTATGTACTATAATAATAGTCAGGGGCTCTTGCTACTTTCCTTATGGTACTAACATCCTCGAAAAAATGGTCGTAAGACTATTTTGTGGGATCTTTGTTTGATTACACTCCGGACGCAGTGGACCGGCCTCGTCCTGTCACATTGAGGAAAGACTCATCAGATGACGAAATGGACAGGATAGGAGTTTTATAGCTATAGAGATATTTTTTAACTGAAGTCTTGGGTCGCACACAATCCTACTGTCTTCTTTCAGGTTGTGACACGCGAGCCCCAAGGAATGACCGTGATCGTCCAGAGGGAGCCCGAAAAACCCAACAACTACCTGGCCTTCTCCATCTGCGTCTGCCTCCTCTTCAATCCTCTCTGCGGGGGCATCGCGATCTGTATGTCCATGGGGTCCAGGCGCGCCGCGGAGAGGGATGATCTCAAGGAAGCCAAGAAAGCCGGCAAGTGCGCTCTTGGTCTCAACATCACTGGAGTCGTCCTGACCGTCCTGGGCGTTGGCATAGCTCTGGCGGTGTACTTCACGGTTGGATGGGGCGCTGTGTACAATTCAGTAAATAATGCACTGAACTCCTTCAGTTAGTTGACTCTTTAAGTGACACCTGATCTAAGACTATATTTTCAACTTGACGACTGCGACTTTCGGTCCGTCGGAAGCCACGGAATGGAATAGAATCCATGCATAGAAGGGATGATGCCGTTTCGAGCATCGCGACATATAGCTCTTAATTGACCGGATATCATCCTTGAAAAATGTAACCATCTGTGATAAATATACAAAAACCTTATTTTTTGTGACTATATCTTTTGATGTAGATGATCACTGAACCGAATAAACAATCAGTTGTCTTGAGAAAAATCCAAGGCTATAACCACTCATGTTTGTATACATCACAAAAGCAAACGTATTTTGATGAAACCCGTGGACATTACCTGTAGAAAATTTCTGAACTGATAAAATTAAATCCAGGTCATTTCTAAAATTGATCCTGTAAAAAGCGGCACACCTGGGTGACCCTGCCGACATATAGAACTGTATCCACTTCCGGTTAGGTGACCAAAATGGCGTCTTGACGTCCATTCGCCGTTTTGTGACCCATCTCCTGAATAATTTCATGTCCTTTTGTCGGGTGATGAAGATCTGCTTGGGCTTGTGAATCCAAGTGAGGATAAAAAACGCCTGCAATTTGTGAAATAAAACCTGACAACTTGACATAATGGTACGGTTTGCGCATAAAAGACATGATCGCTAACGCACATCTCCTTCAATGAAAATACTTCAAAGCAGTCGTCCACTTATGGAATTATCTCTTTATGGTATAGGCTTACGATGTCGGTAACGCTGGTGTAGCACTTCGCTTGTTTCCCTATATTTTGGTGTTAGTAGTCTTATATGCCTGCCCAGCCCATAATGTACTAAGTGACCCCTGATGGCATATAAGACTACTCTGTTTCCACACAATAGACAGCTATCTATTTTTCGGCGTTCCCAAACAAAGAAGGGAAACACTCAGAAACGGAAACACTCAAAACTTTACACCGGAATCAAAACGCCAACGACGTAAGATTAACCTTCCCATCTAATCTGCATCTGGTAGTGAGTGACTTGAAAAGTATAATTGCGCGCTTACTTACCGAGTGTATCACTGCTATCTGTCCCTTGTCACTAATTATGATCTTCGCTCCTATCATACAGGAGCGCTTCCCATGGACGTATCGCGGAAACTTTGTCACCAACTTTATCCGAAAAGGGAAATTGCCATTAGAGTGGCGCTAAAATGTAAGATCTTCCCTCCAGATTCTTTCACAATAGAGACGTTAAGCAACGTCTCGGGTTACATTTCGACGTTGTTAAGCCTCTCTATTATGGCAGCTCTAGACAACCGGTAATCGCCGCCTACTCACTCGCTTTATCGACTATGCAATAACTACATCAATTTCAACGCAAAACGAGCGGGGCAAACCTATATTTCCATCAAAGAGAGACCAGTCAACTCAACCTGCCCAGACGGTATGATGAGCATCAGTCCCGACTATTTCCGTACATAAATTAGGACACGCGAAGGTTGCCGAATGCCGTCATCCGCTCCTTCTCTCTCTGAGGTCAAGATGACATGCAGCCCTTTATCAACAGCGGCACGCCGTAAGCACCTCTGCGAGTGTGGCTAAGTTGCGATGACATTACATTTGCCAAGAAGGTCATGTCTAAAGATCCACCGGCAACCCGTCTCGTTCTCGATCTCGGAGGATCGGGTAGAGTGTTTTCGCAAATATCCCCGAAATCCTAACACGAACGCCTATCTCATCCTTTGACCTCCTGTATCAACGACGTCGAAAACTGAGAAAGGCGTTCACGTGGACCTTTCGGGGGTTTTGCGAAAACACCCTTTTATAAAAATTGATTAGTTCAAATAAATGATTGAAGTAATGGGTTTTTGCTTTTATACATAGTATAGGACTCGTCTGTGGAGGGTGTAGGTGAAATGTTAGCAGTGCATTACATCATTTTGTTATTCATAAAAATCCCTGTTCCCGGCAGGGTACGGTCCTTAAAACCAGTACACGAAGTAGGTCGATATGAAATATTGACCTGCTTTTCCAAACAAATAAATTCTTGGGTATTGTTAATGCTGCGACAGTTGTCAGGAACAGTTCTTTGGGAGAGCGATGAGAGTCTCCGAAAAACGTTTTTTAATGCATATTTGGACTCTTTGGGGGCAACAAGTGATTCGCACTCAGTGGAACCCTAGTGGGGACGTTTTTACGGAGCGCGACGGAAAATGTCTCTTGGAGAGAACTGTACCTTATGAGACAGTGGTATGATCCTATGGAGCTGCAGGGCATATTTGCCTTTGATCATGTGGACATGGAAAACCAAATAATCTTCATGCACTGCCATCGCAGCAATATAAAACATCGATTTCGACAGCTTCACGCACGTTCTTTTCAAACGACGACACTTGGGGTAGAGTCGGAAAACTTCCAAGCAATGCGACCGGCTCATTAGTACAAGGACATGTCCCTGGTGGTGAGCGATGTACAGCAGACACGCCTGGCTCGTCTTTAATATTGAGTGGAACCTGTAGCGTCGGGTAAGCTCCCAGGGTTTTTCTTTGTCCCAGGATAAGAATCTCACCTTCAGTTCACTCGGCAAAATCTGGTCTCGTTTTCTACGCTTCCAGGAACCCACCCAGAGCATGCGGATGTCTGGTATGACGCCTGTTCTTGTGTTTACTCGCGTGACATCTGGCAAATGAATCACTCTCATTTCTCTGAGGCCGTTAATCGGCTGAGGCGCTGAAAAATGCCAGTTTTGGAAATGAACTCGACGCTGAAGATGCTTTCGCGTGGCATGCACAAGTGAGTTTTTGCAAATGCTCGAAACGCCATCGTGTACGCCTAACCCATTGCTCGACTTCCCGATATTAATTAAGTCGAACAATGGGTAAGCGTTCGCGTTGACGATTCGGGGGGGGGGGGTCTGCGAAAACTCCCTAAGGAATAAACGTTGGCCTTTATGCAAGGCATCCTCCGCAACCCTTGCGAACGACGAAGTACGAACGTCTGTGGTGCGTCAACTGCTCCTCGCGCCATTTCATTGACGCGGAAACTGGCGACTTTGGGAGAATTCTCCGCTGTAGAAATTCTGATTGGTCGAATGTTTGTATAGTATTCTGGCTTAAAAGACAAGGTAGAAAATCTCGCGCGCCGGCCACTCCGACAACCCGAATCATCGTCCTACCTTCCAGTCTGTTAATACGATGGTAGAGATCCGTTGAATGAATCTGGAAGCATTGTGGAATAATCAGTCCATCAGCCTTTGGCCAACAATTAAGTGCTTATCTGTGTCTATCAGTGATAATAGAGATATTAAGAAACATTTTATAGTGAGGTTTAGAAACAGATTATGCATGATAGACAAACAGACGCTCACTTTTTTATTAGTGGAGATTTTCATGAAATCTAAAGTGATATTAGACCAGAAACGGTTTCCGCATATGTTCAGAAAGAAATTTTTGAAAAAATATAAAATTTTAGAGTCTGTAATTAATTTTAGTACCTTAATTTTGAAGAAATAAAAGTCTGTAATGCCCAGAATTCTAAATAAGAAAAAAACAGACCAACTTCAAAGGCAAATTAAGATATTTTAAAAACATTTTTAAAATAAAAGATTAAGTTTGTTATGTGAAGGGTAATACAAAGATTATGAATATGTCAACCAACAATCGATAATTTCAATAGTTAAAGAAATATCACGAATTTTCTGAACACCTCTCAAAACGTCAACAACAAAAAACATGGCCGTTGGAAGGGAATTTTTGTGAAGTATATTATTAACGCTTTCGATATTCATCAAAATTACAAGTTGTCATTCGGTAAAAGTAGCCGAAAAATGGACTTTGAAAGCAAGCAAAATTTCGAAAAATTTCAGACAGAGTACGCCTAGTAAAGGGTACACTATGTAGCAACACTGCCATGGTGCGCTATGAAGGGGGAGGGCACATCCAGAAGACATGGGGTACCACGTAGAACCTGACACAATTGGGGACAAGGCGCACCAAATAGCGATAAGGAACATCCATTAGAGGGAAGGGCCAGGCCGGTCTACTGTTTCATTGGCAAAAGTCATTTCTGAAGAACATGGTTCTCCCCAGCAGATAAACAATACAGAGCCACGGTAATCCATATGTGTCATATCTTTACAAGTCTTCGTAACTGTCAGGTACCGCCATCTAATTAAGCTAAGAAATTGGAACTAGGCATTTGCGTAAAATTTAAAATATCGCCCGTTTTTAGGGCGGGGGACGATTTACAGCTGGAACCCCTGAACCAGCTCCCGCAGATCTGTCATTCATCAAGTCAAAGCAAGTATGAACCTGGTTTAATCATGCGGTTTATCTTAACTATACTATACCTATAAAGTTGTTTATATACCCGTTTCTGGTCTAATATCACTTTAGATTTCATGAAAATCTCCACTAATAAAAATGTGAGAGCCAAAAAACGAGGTCTGTAAAGTCTTTGGTCTGTAGAATAGACCCTGCCGGTATAGTCATGAACCGGAAACTTACCGTCGTATTACGGTTATCACAAGTATACTTAAACATCGGACCGAATTCTTCCGCGTCTTCACCATACGCATTCTCCTGGTAAAACAACACGCAACTCCTTAAGTTCGTGTCGGCGAAAGATGAACAGAGCTTTTGGTGACCTTCACACAGCCTGCCGCAGTCAATACGTGACCTTGACCTCTGTTTTGAGGTCACCTTAGGGTCGTATTTCGGGTAGATGAGAGACGTGCGCTGATACGACGCATGCTTTGCGGCAACTGCCATCAACCTCAGCAAGCTGCTGCTGGCGACGACACAGACGGACAAACTTGTCAGGGGAGAAGGCCTGACAACTTTCCCCATCTTAACTGCTCTTCTAGGTCAAGGGTCAAGGTTAAGGCTCTTCAAGGGTGTATTGGTAGGTTACAGCTGAGGCGACGAGATTGCCATCGATTGCCATCGATTTGCGGCTAGCCGTCTTCGAAGTTGATTATGAACGCAACGAAAAGGAATCATCGCTGTCATTGAAACGACGCCAGCAAAGATCGCTTCATCGCGCTTCACACTGGACCGCGTGGGGGGACAGGATATTCTATTTGCCGGTGGTCCGCCGGCCTCGAAAACCAGAGTCAGGCGTGTGCTCCTTCCCACTCGCACGGTCGTTAGTCCCGAGCGTTGGCCTGAAGTTCAGGATGGTGGTCCGCAGGGTGATATCAACTTGCGGGTTACTCGTACACACCGCCTACCATAGACGCTGTGGGTCGGTCTCGTCAATGATCGAGATGACGAAGGGTCTTCTACCTCAACAGTCGACTTACTTGCAACATATCCGCTGAACATTTGAAAACAAGTCTCTGAATTGAACGTTTACAAATTAACTGTTCCTTTTTCACCACAAGAAGATTTGAATTTACAAATCGGATCTGGAAACGAGACACGGATGAAAACAACGTCTTATATATTCCACGTAGTAGGTCACCAGAACGACTACGACGATTAATTACGTGTAGACGTGGTTAGTGTTGACGTTCCAGCTGGCGTTGGTGAGAAACACCTTCACCACGACCACTGTAGGTAACCTTGCTCCCGAGCAGACTTTAGATATGGGGAATTGCCGGAGCGATCACTCATATATACTTCACTCATATGATATTGTACGCAAAATTACAATGATGGAGCACATGAAAGCAGCTTTTTAGTTTTTTTTAGCAGAATCTTGAAAAAACGATACTTATGTTCAGAACAAATCCAATATCATTTTGAAAAGCCTGAGTAAGTATTGATTAAGCTTTTTTTCTTCATCAGCGTGTTGTAGATAATTTTATTGTGCCTATTATACTCTTAAATGTTTATCGGCTGTGTATCAAGCGATTAGTCCTTCGGGCAGGCGACTTGGTTCTGGGTGTTCAAACAATACCAGGCATATAAATCCTAAGTATGGGCATTTCATGATACCAGACATGTCCTAGGTCATGGGTGTTCCAAAGATACCAGACATATCGTCGGTCAGGATTGCTTAAACGATACCAGATATAACCCAGGTCCTGAACATTTCAATGGTACCGGACACATCCTATCACAACCTAACAGCCTGATCCTATTTTAGACATCTTTTTTCGGACTGGAGTCCTTTACTTACTTAAAGTGATTCAATTTGGATAACCAATCTTCGAGAGGAATTTAACAGGAATGGCTTATTATGACCCTAACCCCCCTAGAGTTCCAAACAGGCACAATCCACTTCAACCGGCATTCCCTAACCAAGGGTACGGACATCCATCGGGCCCAGATTACCTATCTTGTTGAGTAATAAATAGAGAAATTGAAATTCCATCAATGACGCCGTTGTGTCGTCGTTGCCGCAATCATGGTTTCATGAATGTTGGCTCAAAGAAAGGCTGACATTGAGCAGGTTGTTGGTTACAGGACGTGTAAAACTTTGAAACGTCCCTAAGGATGGAGTGTCCGGGGACAAAGTATCACGATGTGATATCTGACGTATTGGCGGACTTGGTCTCCATAGAACCGTATCGATTATCCGTCATCATACAATAGAGACGGACACTTTTCCAGGGAGTGGGCATTTTAGACGGCAACGCTAGCCATCAACATGTATGTACTATAATACTACAGTCAGGGTGTCTTGCTACTTTCCTTATGGCACTAACATCCTCGAAAAAATGGTCGTAAGACTATTTTGTGGGATCTTTGTTTGATTACACTCCGGGCGCCGTGGACCGGCCTCGTCCTGTCACATTGAGGAAAGACTCATCAGGATGACGAAATGGACAGGATAGGAGTCTATGGTTTATAGCTATAGAGATCTTTTTTAACTGAAGTCTTGGGTCGCTCACAATCCTACTGTCTTCTTTCAGGTTGTGACACGCGAGCCCCAAGGAATGACCGTGATCGTCCAGAGGGAGCCCGAAAAACCCAACAACTACCTGGCCTTCTCCATCTGCGTCTGCCTCCTCTTCAACCCTCTCTGCGGGGGCATTGCGATCAGTATGTCCATGGGGTCCAGGCGCGCCGCGGAGAGGGATGATCTCAAGGAAGCCAAGAAAGCCGGCAAGTGCGCTCTTGGTCTCAACATCACTGGAGTCATCCTGACCGTCCTGGGCGTTGGCATAGCTCTGGCGGTGTACTTCACGGTTGGATGGGGAGCTGTGTACAATTCAGTAAATAATGCACTGAACTCCTTCAGTTAGTTGACTCTTTAAGTGACACCTGATCTAAGACTGTATTTTCAACTTGACGACTGCGACTTTCGGTCCGTCGGATGCCACGGAATAGAATAGAATCCATGCATAGAAGGGATGATGCCGTTTCGAGCATCGCGACATATAGCTCTTAATTGACCGGATATCATCCTTGAAAAATGTAACCATCTGTGATAAATATACAAAAACATTATTTTTCGTGACTATATCTTTTGATATAGATGATCACTGAACCGAATAAACAATCATTTGTCTTGAGACAACTCCAAGGCTAAAACCACTCATGTTTGTATACATCACAAAAGCAGACGTATTTTGATGAAGCCCGTGGACATTACCTGTAGAAAATTTCTGAACTGATAAAATTAAATCCAGGTCATTTCTAAAATTGATCCTGTACAAAGCGGCACACCTGGGTGACCCTGCCGACATATAGAACTGTATCCACTTCCGGTTAGGTGACCAAAATGGCGTCTTGACGTCCATTCGCCATTTTGTGACCCATCTCCTGAATAATTTCATGTGCTTTTGTCGGGTGATGAAGATCCGCTTGGGCTTGTGAATCCAAGTGAGGATAAAAAACGCCTGCAATTTGTGAAATAAAACCTGACAACCTGACATAATGGTACGGTTTGCGCATAAAAGACATGATCGCTAACGCACATCTCCTTCAATGAAAATACTTCAATGAAAGTCTCTCACAGCAGTCGTCCACTTATGGAATTATCTCTTTATGGTATAGGCTTACGGTGTCGGTAACTCTGGTGTAGCACTTCGCTTGTTCCCCATATTTCGGTGTTAGTAGTCTTATATGCCTGCCCAGCCCATAATGTACTAAGTGACCCCAGATCAGGGGTCACATCAGGGGTCACTTAGTACATTATGGGCTGGGCAGGCATATAAGACTACTGTGTTTCCACACAATAGACAGCCATCTATTTTTCGGCGTTCCCAAACAAAGAGGGGAAACACTCAGAAACGGAAACACTCAAAACTTTACACCGGAATCAAAATGCCAACGACGTGAGATTAATCTTCCCATCTAATCTGCATCTGGGAGTGAGTGACTTGAAAAGTGACTTGAAAATTGCGCGCTTACTTACCGAGTGTATCACCGCTATCTGTCCCTTGTCACTAATTATGATCTTCGCTCCTATCATACAGGAGCGCGTCCCATGAACGTATCGCGGAAACTTTGTCACCAACTTTATCCGAAAAGGGAAATTGCCATTAGACTGGCGCTAAAATGTAAGATCTTCCCTCCAGATTCTTTCACAATAGAGACTTTAAGCAACGTCTCGGGTTACATTTCGACGTTGTTAAGCCTCTCTATTATGGCAGCTCTAGACAACCGGCAATCGCCGCCTACTCACTCGCTTCATCGTCTATGCAATAACTACGGTACGGTTTGCGCATAAAAGACATCAATTTTAACGCAAAACGAGCGGGGCAAACCTATATTTCCACTAAAGAGAGACCAGTCAACTTAACCTGCCGCCCAGACGGTATGATGAGCATCAGACCCGACCATTAGGGTACGCAAATTAGGACACGCGAAGGTTGCCGAATGCCGTCATCCGCTCCTACTCTCTCTGAGGTCAAGATGACATGCAGCCCTTTATCAACAGCGGCACGCCGTAAGCACCTCAGCGAGTGTGGCTGAATGTACTCTTCTCAGTTGCGATGACATTACATTTGCCAAGAAGGTCATGTCTAAAGATCAACCGGCTACCCGTCTCGTTCTCGTTCTCGGAGGATCGGGTAGGGTGTTTTCGCAAATGTCCCCCGAAATCCTAACGCGAACGCCTATCTCATCGTTTGACCTTGTATATTAACGACGTCGAAAACTGAGAAAGGCGTTCACGTAGACCTTTCGGGGGTTTTGGGAAAACTCCCTTTTATAAAAAATCTATTACTTTAAATAAATGATTGAAGTAATGGGTTTTTGCTTTGATACATAGTATAGGACTCGTCTGTGGAAGGTGTAGGTGAAATGTTAGCAGTGCATTACATCATTTTGTTATTCATAAAAATCCCTGTTCCCGGTAGGGTACTGTCTATAAAACCAGTACACGAAGTAGGTCGATATGAAATATTGACCTGCTTTTCCAAACAAATAAATTCTTGGGCATTATTAATGCTGCGACAGTTGTCAGGAACAGTTCTTTGGGAAAGCGATGAGAGTAGTGGGAGTGTTTCACTGACCGGCTCCGTCTCGCTACGTCGCGTTCCCACATCCTTTCCGTCAAAATCACCAACACAGAGTCGCATTTAGCGGGGATGTATGGGGGGGGGGGGGCAACTGCCTCCGAAGACGTCTCCGAAAAACGTTTTTTAATGCATATTTGGCCTCTTTGGGGGCAAGAAGTGATTCGTACTCAGTGGAACCCTACACTAGTGGGGACGTTTTTACGGAGCGCGACGGAAAATGTATCTTGGAGAGAACTGTACCTTATGAGACAGTGGTATGATCCTATGGAGCTGCAGGGCATATTTGCCTTTAATCATGTGGACATGGAAAACCAAATAATCTTCATGCATTGCCATCGCAGCAATATAAAATATCGATTTCGACAGCTTTACGCACGTTCTTTTCAAACGACGACACTTGGGGTATAAGAGTCGGAAAACTTCCAAGCAATGCGACCGGCTCGTCTGTACAAGGACATGTCCCTGGTGGTGAGCGATGTACAGCAGACACGCCTGGCTCTTCTTTAATTTGGAGTGGAACCTGTAGCGTCGGGTAAGCTCCCAGGGTTTTTCTTTGTCCCAGGATAAGAATCTCACCGTCAGTTCACTCGGCAAAATCTGGTCTCGTTTTCTACGCTTCCAGGAACACACCCAAAGCATGCGGATGTCGGGTATGACGCCTGTTCTTGTGTTTACTCGCGTGACATCTGGCAAACGAATCACTTTCATTTGTCTGAGGCCGTTAATCGGCTGAGGCGCTGAAAAATGACAGTTTTGGAAATGAACTCGACGCTGAAGATGCTTTCGCGTGGCATGCACACGTGAGTTTTTGCAAATGCCCGAAACGCCATCGTGTACGCCTGCGCCTAACCCATTGCTCGACTTCCCGATATTAATTAAGTCGAACAATGGGTAAGCGTTCGCGTTGACGATTCGGGGGGTTTGCGAAAACTCCCTAAGGAATAAACGTTGGCCTTTATGCAAGGCATCCTCCGCAACCCTTGCGAACGACGAAGTACGAACGTCTGTGGTGCGTCAACTGGTCCTCGCGCCATTTCATTGACGCCGAAACTGGCGACCTCGGGAGAATCCTTCGCTGTAGAAATTCTGATTGGTCGAAAGTTTGCACAGTATTCTGGCTGAAAAGACAAGGTAGAAAATCTCGCGCGCCGGCCACTCCGACAACCCGAATCATCGTCCTACCTTCCAGTCTGTTAATACGATGGTAGAGATCCGTTGAATGAATCTGGAAGCATTGTGGAATAATCAGTCCATCAGCCTTTGGCCAACAATTAAGTGCTTATCTGTGTCTATCAGTGATAATAGCGATATTCAGAAACATTTTATAGTGAGGTTTAGAAACAGATTATGCATGATAGACAAACAGAGCCGATACGTCATATTTACGTTCTGATTTTGAAGTGCCCATCCAACAGCCAATGAGAGCGAAAATTACGCGCGAAATTGCGTTACGATTCCTTTGCTCTACATAGTTCGGTATAGTCGGCAGGGGCTATTCTACAGACCAAAGACTTTACAGACCTCGTTTTTTGGCGCTCACTTTTTTATTAGTGGAAATTTTCATGAAATCTAAAGTGATATTAGACCAGAAACGGTTTCCGCATATGTTCAGAAAGAAATTTTTGAAAAAAAATTTAATTTTAGTACCTTGATTTTGAAGAAATAAAAGTCTGTAATGCCCAGACCTGGTTTAATCATGCGGTTTATCTTAACTATACTATACCTAACAAGTTGTTTATATACCCGTTTCTTGTCTAATATCACTTTAGATTTCATGAAAATCTCCACTAATAAAAAAGTGAGAGCCAAAAAACGAGGTCTGTAAAGTCTTTGGTCTGTAGAATAGACCCTGCCGGTATAGTCATGAACCGGAAACTTACCGTCGTATTACGGTTATCACAAGTATACTTAAACATCGGACCGAATTCTTCCGCGTCTTCACCATAGGCATTCTCCTGGTAAAACAAAACGCAACTCTTCAAGTTCGTGTCGGCGAAAGATGAACAGAGCTTTTGGTGACCTTCACACAGCCTGCCGCAGTCAATACGTGACCTTGACCTCTGTTTCGAGGTCACCTGAGGGTCGTATTTCGGGTAGATGAGAGACGTGCGCTGATACGACGCATGCTTTGCGGCAACTGCCATCAACCTCAGCAAGCTGCTGCTGGCGACGACACAGACGGACAAACTTGTCAGGGGAGAAGGCCTGACAACTTTCCCCATCTTAACTGCTCTTCTAGGTCAAGGGTCAAGGTCAAGGCTGTTCAAGGGTGTATTGGTAGGTTACAGCTGAGGCGACGAGATTGCCATCGATTGCCATCGATTTGCGGCTAGCCGTCTTCGAAGTTGATTGTGAACACAACGAAAAGGAATCATCGCCGTCATTGAAACGAAGCCAGCAAAGATCGCTTCATCGCGCTTCACACTGGACCGCGTGGGGGACAGGATATTCTATTTGCCGGTGGTCCGCCGGCCTCGAAAACCAGAGTCAGGCGTGTGCTCCTTCCCACTCGCACGGTCGTTAGTACCGAGCGTTGGCCTGAAGTTCAGGATGGTGGTCCGCAGGGTGATATCAACTTGCGGGTTACTCGCACACACCGCCTACCATAGACGCTGTGGGTCGGTCTCGTCAATGATCGAGATGACGAAGGGTCTTCTACCTCAACAGTCGACTTACTTGCAACATATCCGCTGAACATTTGAAAACAAGTCTCTGAATTGAACGTTTACAAATTAACTGTTCACCACAACAACATTTGAATTTACAAATCGGATCTGGAAACGAGACACGGATGAAAACAACGTCTTATATATTCCACGTAGTAGGTCACCAGAACGACTACGACGATTAATTACGTGTAGACGTGGTTAGTGTTGACGTTCCAGCTGGCGTTGGTGAGAAACACCTTCACCACGACCACTGTAGGTAACCTTGCTCCCGAGCAGACTTTAGATATGGGGAATTGCCGGAGCGATCACTCATATATACTTCACTAATATGATATTGTACATGAAAGCAGCTGTTTAGTTTCTTAGCAGAATCTTGAATAAACGATACTTATGTTCGAAACAAATCCAATATCATTTTGAAAAGCCTGAGTAAGTATTGATCAAACTTGTTTTCTTCATCAGCGCGTTGTAGATAATTTCATTGCGCCTATTATATTCTTAAATGTTTTATCGGCTGTGTATCAAGCGATTAGTCCTTCGGACAGGCGACTTGGTTCTGGGTGTTCAAAAAATACCAGACATATAAATCCTAAGTCTGGGCATTTCATGATACCAGACATGTCCTAGGTCATGGGTGTTCCAAAGATACCAGACATATCGTCGGTCAGGATTGCTTACACGATACCAGATAATATAACCCAGGTCCTGAACATTTTAATGGTACTTATGTCTTATGTCAAGGGCAATGATTGATATGACATATCCCAAAATCACGAAAACGTATGTATACAGAATATACACGGACCCTATCGCAGATTTAATTGTGTCCTGATCCCACTCCTGGCTCCCCTGCCGTTGGCCATCCATACTACATATTACGCTCATAAAACGTCCTCACAGGAGTAATGCTGCGAGAATTTGCACTGCACATGAGGGTCCTGGTAAGTAAGTAAGTTCGGAATAAAGATAAGGTGTGATCTAACAGTCGTCAGCACCATGTTTGGGGTTCATGGAATAACTCGTCCCCCGTTTTCACCCCAAGACGGGGTAATTTTTAATTGTGAGTAATTGCGTAGTTCCACCTTTATAGCTCTGATGGCGCCAGCTGGGGTACTGTCAAAATCATTGATGAGGCAACTCACGAAACTCTACATGGTGGCCAAGAAAGGTTTTCCCTTGCACAATAGAATTCTATTGTGTATCCATTGTGTGAGGGAAAATAATTCTGGGCCACCCTGTTCAAAGACATCGGAGCAAAAGTGAAAAACGGGGACATTTCTGTTTTCCACTGCAACGGGCCTGTATATTTTATCGTTGCTCTATATTATTACCTGCAGAAATGACTTTCGGCCAATGAGACAGTACTGCACCACATATGTTCTGGATGTGCCCTCCCCTTCATCTGTTCATAGCTCGCCTTGTTGCCAGAGAGTGTACGAAGTCTTTACTGGATGTGCCATGCCCCTTCACTATGCGTACTCTGTCTGATCTAGATGTGTACTCTCCCATCGTAGTGCACCATGTTTCTACAGGGTGGACCTTGTCTCTACCCTTGGGGAAAAATGTGTCTCATTTTCACATGGTGAATATCTGATCATTTTCATAAAGGGATTGCATGAAATCAGAACACCAGACCTGATAGACAGCAGATGCTGGCACAACCAGACCTGATGAGATTGCAAATGCTGCCACAACCAGACCTTGATCATGAAAATTGGAGAAATTTGTATGTGTCATATTGAACAACTTATGCCCGTTAGTCACACACTCTCCGAAGACAGTCACAACCCTGGAGGAGACACTACAAATTGTATTTTGCTTCATCATTCTTTCATTCATTGTAGAATAGACCCTGCCGGTATAGTCATGAACCGGAAACTTACCGTCGTATTACGGTTATCACAAGTACATGTATACTTAAACATCGGACCAAATTCTTCCGCGTCTTCACCATAGGCATTCTCCTGGTAAAACAACACGCAACTCCTCAAGTACGTGTCTGCGAAAGATGAACAGAGCTTTTGGTGACCTTCACACAGCCTGCCGCAGTCAATACGTGACCTTGACCTCTGATTCGAGGTCACCTTATGGTCGTATTTCGGGTAGATGAGAGACGTGCGCTGATACGCCGCATGCTTTGCGGCAACTGCCATTAAACTCAGCAAGCTGCTGCTGGCGACGACACAGACGGACAAACTTGTCAGGGGAGAAGGCCTGACAACTTTCCCCATCTTAACTGCTCTTCTAGGTCAAGGGTCAAGGCTCTTCAAGGGTGTATTGGTAGGTTACAGCTGAGGCGACGAGATTGCCATCGATTGTCATCGATTTGCGGCTAGCCGTCTTCGAAGTTGATTGTGAACGCAACGAAAAGGAATCATCGCCGTCATTGAAACGACGCCAGCAAAGATCGCTTCATCGCGCTTCACACTGGACCGCGTGGGGGACAGGATATTCTATTTGCCGGTGGTCCGCCGGCCTCGAATCCAGAGTCAGGCGTGTGCTCCTTCCCACTCGCACGGTCGTTAGTACCGAGCGTTGGCCTGAAGTTCAGGATGGTGGTCCGCAGGGTGATATCAACTTGCGGGTTACTCGTACACACCGCCTACCATAGACGCTGTGGGTCGTTCTCGTCAATGATTGAGATGACGAAGGGTCTTCTACCTCAAGAGTCGACTTACTTGCAACATATCCGCTGAACATTTGAAAACAAGTCTCTGAATTGAACGTTTACAAATTAACTGTTCCTTTTTCACCACAAGAACATTTGAATTTACAAATCGGATCTGGAAACGAGACAAGGATGAAAACAAAGTCTTATATATTCCACGTAGTAGGTCACCAGAACGACTACGACGATTAATTACGTGTAGACGTGGTTAGTGTTGACGTTCCAGCTGGCGTTGGTGAAAAACACCTTCACCACGACCACTGTAGGTAACCTTGCTCCCGAGCAGACTTTAGATATGGGGAATTGCCGGAGCGATCACTCATATATACTTCACTCATATGATATTGTACATGAAAGCAGCTTTTTAGCAGCTTTTTTTTAGCAGAATCTTGAAAAAACGATACTTATGTTCGAAACAAATCCAATATCATTTTGAAAAGCCTGAGTAAGTATTGATCAAACTTGTTTTCTTCATCAGCGCGTTGTAGATAATTTTATTGTGCCTATTTTATTCTTAAATGTTTTATCGGCTGCGTATCAAGCGATTAGCGGTTGTGACACGCGAGCCCCAAGGAATGACCTTGATCGTCCAGAGGGAGCCCGAAAAACCCAACAACTACCTGGCCTTCTCCATCTGCGTCTGCCTCCTCTTCAACCCTCTCTGCGGGGGCATTGCGATCTGTATGTCAATGGGGTCCAGGCGCGCCGCGGAGAGGGATGATCTCAAGGAAGCCAAGAAAGCCGGCAAGTGCGCTCTTGGTCTCAACATCACTGGAGTCGTCCTGACCGTCCTGGGCGTTGGCACAGCTCTGGCGGTGTACTTCACGGTTGGATGGGGAGCTGTGTACAATTCAGTAAATAATGCACTGAACTCCTTTAGTTAGTTGACTCTTTAAGTGACACCTGATCTAACACTATATTTTCAACTTGACGACTGCGACTTTCGGTCCGTCGGATGCCACGGAATAGAATAGAATCCATGCATAGAAGGGATGATGCCGTTTCGAGCATCGCGACATATAGCTCTTAATTGACCGGATATCATCCTTGAAAAATGTAACCATCTGTGATAAATATACAAAAACCTTATTTTTCGTGACTATATCTTTTGATGTAGATGATCACTGAACCGAATAAACAATCATTTGTCTTGAGACAACTCCAAGGCTAAAACCACTCATGTTTGTATACATCACAAAAGCAGACGTATTTTGATGAAGTCCGTGGACATTACCTGTAGAAAATTTCTGAACTGATAAAATTAAATCCAGGTCATTTCTAAAATTGATCCTGTACAAAGCGGCACACCTGGGTGACCCTGCCGACATATAGAACTGTATCCACTTCCGGTTAGGTGACCAAAATGGCGTCTTGACGTCCATTCGCCATTTTGTGACCCATCTCCTGAATAATTTCATGTGCTTTTGTCGGGTGATGAAGATCCGCTTGGGCTTGTGAATCCAAGTGAGGATAAAAAACGCCTGCAATTTGTGAAATAAAACCTGACAACCTGACATAATGGTACGGTTTGCGCATAAAAGACATGATCGCTAACGCACATCTCCTTCAATGAAAATACTTCAATGAAAGTCTCTCACAGCAGTCGTCCACTTATGGAATTATCTCTTTATGGTACAGGCTTACGGTGTCGGTAACTCTGGTGTAGCACTTCGCTTGTTCCCCATATTTCGGTGTTAGTAGTCTTATATGCCTGCCCAGCCCATAATGTACTTAGTGACCCCAGATCAGGGGTCACATCAGGGGTCACTTAGTACATTATGGGCTGGGCAGGCATATAAGACTACTGTGTTTCCACACAATAGACAGCCATCTATTTTTCGGCGTTCCCAAACAAAGAGGGGAAACACTCAGAAACGGAAACACTCAAAACTTTACACCGGAATCAAAATGCCAACGACGTAAGATTAACCTTCCCATCTAATCTGCATCTGGTAGTGAGTGACTTGAAAAGTGACTTGAAAATTGCGCGCTTACTTACCGAGTGTATCACCGCTATCTGTCCCTTGTCACTAATTATGATCTTCGCTCCTATCATACAGGAGCGCGTCCCATGAACGTATCGCGGAAACTTTGTCACCAACTTTATCCGAAAAGGGAAATTGCCATTAGACTGGCGCTAAAATGTAAGATCTTCCCTCCAGATTCTTTCACAATAGAGACGTTAAGCAACGTCTCGGGTTACATTTCGACGTTGTTAAGCCTCTCTATTATGGCAGCTCTAGACAACCGGCAATCGCCGCCTACTCACTCGCTTCATCGTCTATGCAATAACTACGGTACGGTTTGCGCATAAAAGACATCAATTTTAACGCAAAACGAGCGGGGCAAACCTATATTTCCACTAAAGAGAGACCAGTCAACTTAACCTGCCGCCCAGACGGTATGATGAGCATCAGACCCGACCATTAGGGTACACAAATTGGCTTACTGGACTTTGCGCAACGAAACGAAACGAGCGAAATGGGGGAGCGACCATTATGTTTTTACCCCGGTACTCTAGCCTGAAAATTTGTTCGGACCTCGATCGAAGAAGGTACGACAAACAATTAATTAATCAAACCCTTATGAGGTTCATTCATTTGAAGTAGAGAGGGTAACGTACATTGTGTACACAAATCAAACACACACGCAGTGCTTGCATGCATTGCAGAGAACGACTTTTGAGTGATGACCCACACCCACCCATGCAGCTGAGACACATGTCTTGTTGGACATACCTACCGATTTTTACTAAATAAAAGCATAACTTCATCACACTTTTCGGGGTTGAAAATGTACTCACGTAAATTAACAAAATTATTGGAAGCTCAAATGTCTGAATGTAATGTATGCGCGTAATGTATACTCTCAGCAAGCGAATAGTTGTGATCGTCGGTTTTTGATACGAATCGTTTTCTGTATGGCCGTTACAAGCCGTTGTCTGAATATGATGTGAACCTGTTTACCGTTTAATGCTGCTCCCTGTGACGCTGTACCCGCAAATGTTCAATGAAAAAAATGCTGGATAATGACTTACACGGCTTGTTCGCATCGTAAACATAGTGGTACCCGCGTAAACTGTATTTGCGTTTGGCCTAATTTTACAACGATTATTCCCCATGTAACCACGATCTAGGATGGACAGGCTGTGTATTATGAATAGGAAAAGTCACCTAGGTACCGTTGCGTAGAATAGTTTTTTGGCGAAATATTGCGCAAAGTCCAGTAAGCCACACAAATTAGGACACGCGAAGGTTGCCGAATGCCGTCATCCGCTCCTACTCTCTCTGAGGTCAAGATGACATGCAGCCCTTTATCAACAGCGGCACGCCGTAAGCACCTCAGCGAGTGTGGCTGAATGTACTCTTCTCAGTTGCGATGACATTACATTTGCCAAGAAGGTCATGTCTAAAGATCAACCGGCTACCCGTCTTGTTCTCGTTCTCGGAGGATCGGGTAGGGTGTTTTCGCAAATGTCCCCCGAAATCCTAACGCGAACGCCTATCTCATCGTTTGACCTTGTATATTAACGACGTCGAAAACTGAGAAAGGCGTTCACGTGGACCTTTCGGGGGTTTTGCGAAAACTCCCTTTTATAAAAAATCTATTACTTTAAATAAATGATTGAAGTAATGGGTTTTTGCTTTGATACATAGTATAGGACTCGAGTGTGGAAGGTGTAGGTGAAATGTTAGCAGTGCATTACATCATTTTGTTATTCATAAAAATCCCTGTTCCCGGCAGGGTACTGTCTATAAAACCAGTACACGAAGTAGGTCGATATGAAATATTGACGTGCTTTTCCAAACAAATAAATTCTTGGGCATTATTAATGCTGCGACAGTTGTCAGGAACAGTTCTTTGGGAAAGCGATGAGAGTAGTGGGAGTGTTTCACTGACCGGCTCCGTCTCGCTACGTCGCGTTCCCACATCCTTTCCGTCAAAATCACCAACACAGGGTCGCATTTAGCGGGGATGTATGGGGGGGGGGGCAACTGCCTCCGAAGACGTCTCCGAAAAACGTTTTTTAATGCATATTTGGCCTCTTTGGGGGCAACAAGTGATTCGCACTCAGTGGAACCCTACACCAGTGGGGACGTTTTTACGGAGCGCGACGGAAAATGTCTCTTGGAGAGAACTGTACCTTATGAGACAGTGGTATGATCCTATGGAGCTGCAGGGCATATTTGCCTTTGATCATGTGGACATGGAAAACCAAATAATCTTCATGCATTGCCATCGCAGCAATATAAAACATCGATTTCGACAGCTTCACGCACGTTCTTTTCAAACGACGACACTTGGGGTAGAGTCGGAAAACTTCCAAGCAATGCGACTGGCCCGTCTGTACAAGGACATGTCCCTGGTGGTGAGCGATGTACAGCAGACACGCCTGGCCCTTCTTCCATTTGGAGTGGAACCTGTAGCGTCGGGTAAGCTCCCAGGGTTTTTCTTTGTCCCAGGATAGGAATCTCACCGTCAGTTCACTCGGCAAAATCTGGCCTCGTTTTCTACGCTTCCAGGAACCCACCCAGAGCATGCGGATGTCGGGTATGACGCCTGTTCTTGTGTTTACTAGCGTGACATCTGACAAATGAATCACTTTCATTTGTCTCAGGCCGTTAATCGGCTGAGGCGCTGAAAAATGACAGTTTTGGAAATGAACTCGACGCTGAAGATGCTTTCGCGTGGCATGCACCAGTGAGTTTTTGCAAATGCTCGAAACGCCATCGTGTACGCCTAACCCATTGCTCGACTTCCCGATATTAATTAAGTCGAACAATGGGTAAGCGTTCGCGTTGACGATTCGGGGGGGTTTGCGAAAACTCCCTAAGGAATAAACGTTGGCCTTTATGCAAGGCATCCTCCGCAACCCTTGCGAACGACGAAGTACGAACGTCTGTGGTGTGTCAACTGGTCCTCGCGCCATTTCATTGACGCGGAAACTGGCGACCTCGGGAGAATTCTCCGCTGTAGAAATTCTGATTGGTCGAAAGTTTGTATAGTATTCTGGCTGAAAAGACAAGGTAGAAAATCTCGCGCGCCGGCCACTCCGACAACCCGAATCATCGTCCTACCTTCCAGTCTGTCAATGCGATGGTAGAGATCCGTTGAATGAATCTGGAAGCGTTGTGGAATAATCAATGCATGATAGACAAACAGAACCGATACGTCATATTTACGTTCTGATTTTGGAGTGCCCATCCAACAGCCAATGAGAGCGAAAATTACGCGCGAAAACACGTTACGATTCCTTGACTCTACATAGTACGGTATAATCGGCAGGGCCTATTCTACAGACCAAAGACTTTACAGACCTCGTTTTTTGGCTCTCACTTTTTTATTAGTGGAGATTTTCATGAAATCCAAAGTGATATTAGACCAGAAACGGTTTCCGCATATGTTCAGAAAGAATTTTTTGAAAAAAATTAAATTGTATTTCCATGGTTTGGAAGCAATAAAAGTCTGTAATTCTCAGAATTCTAAATAAGAAAAAACAGACCAACTTCAAAGGCAAATTACGATATTTTTAAAACATTTTTTAAATAAAAGATTAAGTTTGCTGTGTGAAGGGTGATACAAAGATTATGAATATGTCAACCAACAATCGATAATTTTAATAGTTAAAGAAATATCACGAATTTTCGGAACACCTCTCAAAACGTCAACAACAAAAAACATGGCCGCTGGAAGGAAATTTTTGTGAAGTGTATTATTAACGCTTTCGATATTCATCAAAATTACAAGTTGTCATTCGGTAAAAGTAGCCCAAAAATGGACTTTGAAAGCAAGCAAAATTTCGCAAAAATTTCAGACAGAGTACGCCTAGTAAAGGGTTAGGTGCGCTATGAAGGGGGAGGGCACATCCAGAAGACATGGGGTACCACGTAGAACCTGACACAATTGGGGACAAGGCGCACCAAATAGCGATAAGGAACATCCATTAGAGGGAAGGGCCAGGCCGGTCTACTGTCTCATTGGCAAAAGTCATTTCTGAAGAACATGGTTCACGGCAGGGGAGCGTGGGAGGAAAGATTGTCGTTTGAATTGACCAGAACGTGGCTACACTGCCCTCTTGCCCACACGATGTGAGACCCGATGTGTCTGCCATCACGTCAGGCTCGACCCTAGCTGCGGGCCTGGCAGCTCATTTGTTGATATGTAGCTACAGAGTGTACTATGTCTCTGTTCGATGTGCCATCTCTGCTGGGCGTGATATGACTCTACTGGATGTCTCATGTCTATCCAGGGTTTGATATGGCGCTGCAGGGTTGCACTGTGTCTCGTTCGGATGTACTTCCTCTCGACATGGTGTATCGTCTCTGCTGGATGTGCCATGTCTCTACCGGATGTGCTCTTTCTCTTCTCGATGAGCCATCCCCAGACACAGTGCACCATGTTTTTGTACAAGGTGTGCATCTACAGGGTGTAACATGTCTCCTCCTGATCTGCCTTCTCTCCGCGCAGGTTGTTCCATATCTCTGCTGGATACGCCAAGTCTCTATATGGTGTCATGCCTCTTCTCGGCGTGTTCGGCCTGATTTGGATGTGACCTCTCTCCCTATGAGTATAGACGCGATACGGTGATGTTGGTGATGCAGTCACATCGGCTCTCACATCGTGTGGGCAAGACGGCAGTGCAGCCAGGTCTCATTCGGCTTGCAGTTCTGACTGTCTCGCATCATCTCTTACCGTGTCGGCAAGACGGTGGAGCTGCAATGACCGATCGATTTAGTCTGGTTGCGACTATCTCAATACGCTCACTGTGCCGGCAAGACGGCGAAGCTGCCAAGGCCGACTCAGTCTTGTTATGACATTCTCATTTCTCTTACCTTTTTTGAAAGACGGAGAAGCTATTCCTCCCTCGCTCCCCTGCCGTGGACCAGCAGTACTACATGAAACGTATACAAGACGTACCCATGGGAGCAATGCCGCAAGAAACTGACGGGTATATAAACAACTTGACGCAAGGGCCCAACGCGCCGCGTAGCGGCAAAAAAGCGAAGCTGGCGAAACATTTATAACGGGTCACCGTCACTTATTATTGGACTTATAGCGCATTTACGGGGTTGCAACTATTTTGCTTTATAGTGTCACCAGGAAAGAAAAGCATGCGACCTAACGCCGATCTATTTGTATAAAGTGATAATCGGAAGGTATATAGTAGGAAATATCAATAAAATAATCATTCCATTTCGTCTTTTGAGGGCATTTTTGATTGTAAAAAATATATGTGTACGTCACCGTAGTCTCTGCAATGATAATTTTATCAGATCAGTCTCGCGCAAGTAGAAGTTCTTTACCTGTTAGTTCTTCACTTATTAGTCTCAACGTCTGGCGCAAAGCCAGACGTTTTCCATTACGATTTCACTACGATGTTTGACAAGAAGGAGCAGTGCGCGAGATATGCTAATGAGCAGACTTCCCTCGCTTGAGTTTCTGAAGAATGTTCCATATCGCGCTAAGCTAATCACTACTGATTATGACAGGCGTGCAACGGTAGGTATCTGCTCCCCAACTTCCACCCTAATACGGTACAATAAGTTACCATTTGATGGGAATGGGACAATGCCCTCACTGTGTATGGAGTCATAGGGATAAGAAGACATTATTCATTAGTGTTGGTACAAGTGATTTTGCCCAAAAAGCATGCACATTCAAAAAACAAAATATGCAAGGTAATCACGTACATGACCATGACGACGTGCAGAAAGTGCACTGGCCAGTGCATACCCTATGGCTATGTACTAGCAAACATGATAAACATGAACAACATCATTATTCATCGGCAGTTCATTTTACTCCGAGCTTTTCCTGAAACATATAGCCATGATGATTAGGCCTACCATGTACCATGACCAATAACAGCACTAGATCATGTAGATGTCAACAAGTTCACATGAACCGTATAATCCCGCATGGCGCATGTGGGGCATGCGTCTAAACCAAAGCCCCAAAATCACTTGTTTTGGTCTATTTCAGTTTCACTTGTGTTTCCCCCGTCTCCCAGTCCATAATACATTTACAGTTTACAATCCCCGATCATGGCCCAACAAAAGGTCATCGGTTGACTAAAGGAACACAACTGTTCAATGTATTTATAGTTGAATGCGATCAAACTACGTCTTTTCAATCGTGGATTGTAAATTTAACCCCATGGGCCTAGGGAAGGCCCTATAACAATACTTTCGACACAGTTATTATCTCCGCTGCCTCCACCATGTTACACACAGTGCTCACTGCTGATTCTAAAATGCGCCACCTAGTCAAAACAGGACATATGTTCTTCTAGGAATAGATCTCTTTCCAATATTTCGTCATTCCACTATCGTCATCACCTCATCATACTTTCATTGACATTACAGGCACACATCCACAGAGCACTCTTCAAATCATCTACACAGTGGTTATCCAACTAGGATTATAAAGGTAATTTCTTAGCCCCGCACAGTGGGTTTCAGTCTTGATAAAGGGGCACTATCCAAGATAAAGTTACAAGAAGTAGTCAATAGGGGTCTCTCACCTCTCACTGTATGTCCACACTATTCACGCTTGTACGAGGAATACATTCAATGCTGAATCTAACAACACCCAGTGCCCTTACTCTGTATATTAGTCACTGGAAGATGGCCCATTTCACTCCTTCCTTCTAATTCACCTATAGTCTCATTGCAAACGCCTCAGTTCTATGATATCACATTCACTTTCAGCTGTCATGCAACGCAACAACTGTGCTATCTGCCATCGCACATCAACGAAGAAGTGCAGCCGCCCACATTCCACCTCACGTCTGTCCGACCAGCTGCAATCCTCGAGGACGCCCCACTGTACCACGATTTCACTACGATGTTTGACAAGAAGGAGCAGTGCGCGAGATAGGCTAATGAGCAGACTTCCCTCGCTTGAGTTTCGAAAGAATGTTCGATATCGCGCTAAGCTGACCACTGCTGACCATGACAGGCGTGCATTGGACTGGTACAGGTTGGAATTGAACATTGAATATGCTGGTGGTGACGCTTTCTGATGAGAAGTTGGTCGTGACTGATGCAGTATCCTTGGACTTGTCCACAGCATCGTTCAATCATTGCTCTCTGAGCTGCCTTGATTCTGTACTTACCCAAATACTAAGACCAAACGCCTGTTGACTGTCCTTTAAGAGAGACTGGCGCCATGCCTAGAGATATGACTGACCCCTATTGGCAAATTTGTATGACTTTATCTTGCCTACCTAGCTGCTGCCTATAGTCTCCCTTTAACTGCGGAACACTTCAAAGTCGATAAAATGCCATGTTCCACCTTTTAATGTGTTCAGACCGCCATTTTCAAAATAATCGAGTCAGGACACTGCCTTCTAGTCTCATAATAAATTTTGCTTTCCTCAATAATAACATTTCTTCTTCTTCAATGCTTTCATCATTCCAAACTTCTCCTCCTCGGACTTTTACAGGGGTACAGTCATGGCAATCAAAACCCAAATACTGAGACCAAATGCCTGTTGACTGTGCTTTAAGAGAGACTGGCGCCATGCCTAGTCTCTCTTAAAGCACAGTCAACAGACACCAACCCCCTCAGACTCAGAAACCACAAACGCCCAACCCTTCCTGCTACCTTAATACTTCTGGATAGGTATAGTATAGTTAAGACAAACCGCATGATTAAACCAGGTTCATACTTGCTTTGACTTGATGAATGACGGATCTGCGAGAGCTGGTTCAGGGGTTCCAGCTGTAAATCGTCCCCCGCCCTGAAACGGGCGATATTTTAAATTTTACGCAAATGCCTAGTTCCAATTTCTTAGCTTAGATGGCGGTACCTGACAGGTACGAAGACTTGTAAAGATATGAAAGATATGGATTTACCGTGGCTCTATGTTGTTTATCAGCTGGGGAGAACCATGTTCTTCAGAAATGACTTTTGCCAATGAGACAGTAGACCGGCCTGGCCCTTCCCTCTGATGGATGTTCTTTTTCGCTATTTGGTGCGCCTTGTCCCCAATTGTGTCATGTTCTACGTGGTGCTCTACTCTGTCTGAAATTTTTGCGAAATTTTGCTTGCTTTCAAAGTCCATTTTTGGGCTAATTTTACCGAATGACAACTTGTAATTTTGATGAATATCGAAAGCGATAATACACTTCACAAAAATTCCTTTTTTTTCAAAAATTTCTTTCTGAACATATGCGGAAACCGTTTCTTGTCTAATATCACTTTAGATTTCATGAAAATCTCCACCAATAAAAAAGTGAGAGCCAAAAAACGAGGTCTGTAAAGTCTTTGGTCTGTAGAATAGACCCTGCCGGTATAGTCATGAACCGGAAACATACCGTCGTATTACGGTTATCACAAGTATACTTAAACATCGGACCGAATTCTTCCGCGTCTTCACCATAGGCATTCTCCTGGTAAAACAACACGCAACTCCTCAAGTTCGTGTCGGCGAAAGATGAACAGAGCTTTTGGTGACCTTCACACAGCCTGCCGCAGTCAATACGTGACCTTGACCTCTGTTTCGAGGTCACCTGAGGGTCGTATTTCGGGTAGATGAGAGACGTGCGCTGATACGACGCATGCTTTGCGGCAACTGCCATCAACCTCAGCAAGCTACTGCTGGCGACGACACAGACGGACAAACTTGTCAGGGGAGAAGGCCTGACAACTTTCCCCATCTTAACTGCTCTTCTAGGTCAAGGGTCAAGGTCAAGGCTCTTCAAGGGTGTATTGGTAGGTTACAGCTGAGGCGACGAGATTGCCATCGATTGCCATCGATTTGCGGCTGGCCGTCTACGAAGTTGATTGTGAACGCAACGAAAAGGAATCATCGCCGTCATTGAAACCAAGCCAGCAAAGATCGCTTCATCGCGCTTCACACTGGACCGCGTGGGGGGACAGGATATTCTATTTGCCGGTGGTCCGCCGGCCTCGAAAACCAGAGTCAGGCGTGTGCTCCTTCCCACTCGCACGGTCGTTAGTACCGAGCGTTGGCCTGAAGTTCAGGATGGTGGTCCGCAGGGTGATATCAACTTGCGGGTCACTCGTACACACCGCCTACCATAGACGCTGTGGGTCGGTCTCGTCAATGATCGAGATGACGAAGGGTCTTCTACCTCAAGAGTCGACTTACTTGCAACATATCCTCTGAACATTTGAAAACAAGTCTCTGAATTGAACGTTTACAAATTAACTGTTCACCACAAGAACATTTGAATTTACAAATCGGATCTGGAAACGAGACACGGATGAAAACAACGTCTTATATATTCCACGTAGTAGGTCACCAGAACGACTACGACGATTAATTACGTGTAGACGTGGTTAGTGTTGACGTTCCAGCTGGCGTTGGTGAGAAACACCTTCACCACAACCACTGTAGGTAACCTTGCTCCCGAGCAGACTTTAGATATGGGGAATTGCCGGAGCGATCACTCATATATACTTCACTAATATGATATTGTACATGAAAGCAGCTTTTTAGTTTCTTAGCAGAATCTTGAAAAAACGATACTTATGTTCGAAACAAATCCAATATCATTTTGAAAAGCCTGAGTAAGTATTGATCAAACTTGTTTTCTTCATCAGCGCGTTGTAGATAATTTTATTGTGCCTATTATATTCTTAAATGTTTTATCGGCTGTGTATCAAGCGATTAGTCCTTCGGACAGGCGACTTGGTTCTGGGTGTTCAAAATATACCAGACATATAAATCCCAAGTCTGGGCATTTCATGATACCAGACATGCCCTAGATCATGACATATCGTCGGTCAGGATTGCTTAAACGATACCAGATATAACCCGGGTCCTGAACATTTTAATGGTACCTGACATATCTTATGTCAAGGGCAATGATTGATATGACATATCCCAAAATCACGAAAACGTATGTATACAGAATATACACGGACCCTATCGCAGATTTAATTGTGTCCTGATCCCGCCGAGTCCTGGCTCCCCTGCCGTTGGCCATCCATACTACATATTACGCTCATAAAACGTCCTCACAGGAGTAATGCTGCGAGAATTTACACTGCACATGAGGGTCCTGGTAAGTAAGTAAGTTCGGAATAAAGATAAGGTGTGATCTAACAGTCGTCAGCACCATGTTTGGGGTCATGGAATAACCCGTTTTCACCCCAAGACGGGGTAATTTTTAATTGTGAGTAATCGCGTAGTTCCACCTTTATAGCTCAGATGGCGCCAGCTGGGGTACTGTCAAAATCATTGATGAGGCAACTCATGAAACTCTACAAGGTGGCCAAGAACGGTTTTCCCTTGCACAATAGAATTCTATTGTGTATCCATTGTGTGAGGGAAAATAATTCTGGGCCACCCTGTTCAAAGACATCGGAGCGGAAGTGAAAAACGGGGACATTTCTGTTTTCCACTGCAACGGGCCTGTATATTTTATCGTTGCTCTATATTATTACCTGCAGAAATGACTTTCGGCCAATGAGACAGTAGTGCACCAGATATGTTCTGGATGTGCCCTCCCCTTCATCTGTTCAGAGCTCGCCATGTTGGCAGAGAGTGTACGAAGTCTTTGCTGGATGTGCCATGCCCCTTCACTATGCGTACTCTGTCTGATCTAGATGTGTACTCTCCCATCGTAGTGCACCATGTTTCTACAGGGTGGACCTTGTCTCTACCCTTGGGGAAAAATGTGTCTCATTTTCACATGGTGAATATCTGATCATTTTCATAAAGGGATTGCATGAAATCAGAACACCAGACCTGATAGACAGCAGATGCTGGCACAACCAGACCTGATGAGATTGCAAATGCTCAGTGTCACAACCAGACCTTGATCATGAAAATTGGAGAAATTTGTATGTGTCATATTGACCAACTTATGTCCGTTAGTCACATACTCTCCGAAGACAGTCACAACCCTGGAGGAGACACTAAAAATTGTATTTTGCTTCATCATTCTTTCATTCATTGTAGAATAGACCCTGCCGGTATAGTCATGAACCGGAAACTTACCGTCGTATTACGGTTATCACAAGTATACTTAAACATCGGACCGAATTCTTCCGCGTCTTCACCATAGGCATTCTCCTGGTAAAACAACACGCAACTCCTCAAGTTCGTGTCGGCGAAAGATGAACAGAGCTTTTGGTGACCTTCACACAGCCTGCCGCAGTCAATACGTGACCTTGACCTCTGATTCGAAGTCACCTTGGGGTCGTATTTAGGGTAGATGAGAGACGTGCGCTGATACGACGCATGCTTTGCGGCAACTGCCATTAAACTCAACAAGCTGCTGCTGGCGACGACACAGACGGACAAACTTGTCAGGGGAGAAGGCCTGACGACTTTCCCCATAACTGCTCTTCTAGGTCAAGGGTCAAGGTCAAGGCTCTTCGAGGGTGTATTGTTAGGTTACAGCTGATGCGACGAGATTGCCATCGATTGCCATCGATTTGCGGCTAGCCGTCTTCGAAGTTGATTGTGAACGCAACGAAAAGGAATCATCGCCGACATTGAAATGAAGCCAGCAAAGATCGCTTCATCGCGCTTCACACTGGACCGCGTGGGGGACAGGATATTCTATTTGCCGGTGGTCCGCCAGAGTCAGGCGTGTGCTCCTTCCCACTCGCACGGTCGTTAGTACCGAGCGTTGGCCTGAAGTTCAGGATGGTGGTCCGCAGGGTGATATCAACTTGCGGGTCACTCGTACACACCGCCTACCATAGACGCTGTGGGTCGGTCTCGTCAATGATCGAGATAACGAAGGGTCTTCTACCTCAAGAGTCGACTTACTTGCAACATATCCTCTGAACATTTGAAAACAAGTCTCTGAATTGAACGTTTACAAATTAACTGTTCCTTTTTCACCACAAGAAGATTTGAATTTACAAATCGGATCTGGAAACGAGACACGGATGAAAACAACGTCTTATATATTCCACGTAGTAGGTCACCAGAACGACTACGACGATTAATTACGTGTAGACGTGGTTAGTGTTGACGTTCCAGCTGGCGTTGGTGAGAAACACCTTCACCACAACCACTGTAGGTAACCTTGCTCCCGAGCAGACTTTAGATATGGGGAATTGCCGGAGCGATCACTCATATATACTTCACTCATA